>NC_068440.1:37682032-37687942 GCF_023373465.1 Oncorhynchus keta | reverse complement strand
TCAAATCAAATCAAATTTTATTTGTCACATACACATGGTTAGCAGATGTTAAATGCGAGTGTAGCGAAATGCTTGTGCTTCTAGTTCCGACAATGCAGTGATAACCAACAAGTAATCTAACTAACAATTCCAAAACTACTGTCTTATACACAGTGTAAGGGATAAGGAATATGTACATAAGGATATATGAATGAGTGATGGTACAGAGCAGCATACAGTAGATGGTATCGAGTACAGTATATACATATGAGATGAGTGTGTAGACAAAGTAAACAAAGTGGCATAGTTAAAGTGGCTAGTGATACATGTGTTACATAAGGATGCAGTCGATGATGTAGAGTACAGTATATACATATGCATATGAGATGAATAATGTAGGGTAAGTAACATTATATAAGGTAGCATTGTTTAAAGTGGCTAGTGATATATTTACATAATTCCCATCAATTCCCATTATTAAAATGGCTGGAGTTGGGTCAGTGTCAATGACAGTGTGTTGGCAGCAGCCACTCACTGTTAGTGGTGGCTGTTTAACAGTCTGATGGCCTTGAGATAGAAGCTGTTTTTCAGTCTCTCGGTCCCAGCTTTGATGCACCTGTACTGACCTCGCCTTCTGGATGATAGCGGGGTGAACAGGCAGTGGTTCGGGTGGTTGATGTCCTTGATGATCTTTATGGCCTTCCTGTAACAACGGGTGGTGTAGGTGTCCTGGAGGGCAGGTAGTTTGCCCCCGGTGATGCGTTGTGCAGTCCTCACTACCCTCTGGAGAGCCTTACGGTTGAGGGCGGAGCAGTTGCCGTACCAGGCGGTGATACAGCCCGCCAGGATGCTCTCGATTGTGCATCTGTAGAAGTTTGTGAGTGCTTTTGGTGACAAGCCGAATTTCTTCAGCCTCCTGAGGTTGAATAGGCGCTGCTGCGCCTTCTTCACGACGCTGTCAGTGTGAGTGGACCAATTCAGTTTGTCTGTGATGTGTATGCCGAGGAACTTAAAACTAGCTACCCTCTCACTGCTGTTCCTCGATGTAGATAGGGGTGTTCCCTCTGCTGTTCCTAAGTCCACAATCATCTCCTGGATTTTGTTGGCGTTAGTGTGAGTTATTTTCCTGACACCACCTCAAAAAGGCCCTCACCTCCTCCCCTGAAGCGTCTCGTCGTTATTTGGTAATCAAGCCTACCACTGTTGTGCGTCCATAAACTTCATTGATTGAGGTTGGAGCGTGGTGTGCGCGGTGGGTGGAGTGAACAGAGTACAGGAGGAGCTCCGGCAACACCCTTGTGGGGCCCCCGTGTTGAGGATCAGCGGGAGAGATGTTGTTGCCTACCCTCACTACCTGGGGGCGGCCCCGTCAGGAAGTCCAGTACCCAGTTGCACAGGGCGGGTCGAGACCCAGGGTCTCGAGCTTGATGACGAGCTTGAGGGTACTATGGTGTTGAATGCCGAGCTGTAGTCGATGAACAGCATTCTCACATAGGTATTCCTCTTGTCCAGGTGGGTTAGGGCAGTGTGCAGTGTGGTTGAGATTGCATCGTCTGTGGACCTATTTGGGCGTAAGCAAACTGGGTGGGTCTAGGGGTGTCAGGTAGGGTGGAGGTGATATGGTCCTTGACTAGTCTCTCAAAGCACTTCATGATGACGGAAGTGAGTGCTACGGGCGGAGTCGTTTAGCTCAGTTACCTTAGCTTTCTTGGGAACAGGAACAATGGTGGCCTCTTGAAGCATGGGAACAGCAGACTGGTATAGGGATTGATTGAATATGTCCGTAAACACACCGGCCAGCTGGTCTGCGCATGCTCTGAGGCGCGGCTGGGGATGCCGCCTGGGCCTGCAGCCTTGCGAGGGTTAACACGTTTAAATGTCTTACTCACCTCGGCTGCAGTGAAGGAGAGACCGATGATGTTCCGTTGCAGGCGTGTCAGTGGCACTGTATTGTCCTCAAAGCGGGCAAAAGTTATTTAGTCTGCCTGGGGAGCAAGACATCCTGGTCCGTGACTGGGCTGGATTTCATCTTGTAGTCCGTGATTGACTGTAGACCCTGCCACATGCCTCTTGTGTCTGAGCCATTGAATTGAGATTCCACTTTGTCTCTGTACTGACGCTTAGCTTGTTTAATAGCCTTGCGGAGGAATAGCTGCACTGTTTGTATTCAGTCATGTTGCCAGACACCTTGCCCTGATTAAAAGCAGTGGTTCGCGCTTTCAGTTTCACGCGAATGCTGCCATCAATCCACGGTTTCTGGTTTGGGAATGTTTTTATCGTTGCTATGGGAACGACATCTTCGACGCGCACGTTCTAATGAACTCGCACACCGAATCAGCGTATTCGTCAATATTCCCATCTGACGCAATACGAAACATGTCCCAGTCCACGTGATGGAAGCAGTCTTGGAGTGTAGAGTCAGCTTGGTCTGACCAGCGTTGACAGACCTCAGCGTGGGAGCCTCTTGTTTTAATTTCTGCCTGTAGGCAGGGATCAGCAAAATGGAGTCGTGGTCAGCTTTTCCGAAAGGGGGCGGGGCAGGGCCTTATATGCGTCATGGAAGTTAGAGTAACAATGATCCAAGGTTTTACCACCCCTGGTTGCGCATCGATATGCTGATAAAATTTAGGGAGTCTTGTTTTCAGATTGGCTTTGTTAAAATCCCCAGCTACAATGAATGCAGCCTCCGGATAAATGTTTTCCAGTTTGCAAAGAGTTAAATAAAGTTCGTTTCAGAGCCATCGATGTGTCTGCTTGGGGGATATATACGGCTGTGATTATAATCAAGAGAATTCTCTTGGAAGATAATGCGGTCTACATTTGATTGTGAGGAATTCTAAATCAGGTGAACAGAAGGATTTGAGTTCATGCCGTTTCCTTCATCACACCATGTCCCGTTAGTCATGAGGCATACGCCCCCGCCACTCTTCTTACCAGAGAGATGTTTGTTTCTGTCCGCGCGATGCGTGGGAGAAACCCGCTGGCTGCACCGCCCTGGATAGCGTCTTCCCAGTAAGCCATGTTTCCGTAAAGCAAAGAACGTTACAGTCTCTGATGTCCCTCTGGAATGCCACCCTTGTAAATGTAGTCTCTATGGTCAATCTTCCAATGATATGCCTGCAAATACGTCAATGCTGCAGACACCTTGGGGAAACGACAGAAAGTGTAGGCTCATTCCTGGCGCATTCACAGCCATATAAGGAGACATTGGAACACAGTGCCTTCAAAATCTGGGACATTTCCTGTTTGAAAATTCATCTTGGTTTCGCCTGTAGCATCAGTTCTGTGGCACTCACAGATAATATCTTTGGGTGGTTTTGGAAACGTCAGAGTGTTTTCTTTCCAAAGCTGTCAATTATATGCATAGTCGAGCATCTTTTCGTGACAAAATATCTTGTTTAAAAACGGGAACGTTTTTCATCCAAAAATGAAATACTGCCCAGAGTCTCCGCCCACCGACATACTCTGGGTTTGCTGTTGGCACATGCTCAGTCCGTCCTAAGACAACAATGTCACCCTAGGATGTCGATGGTGACCATAATGGCCATATGGCCTCATACAATGACCATAATGGCCTCATGTTGGTTTGCTGTTGGCATATTATTAAATATGTAATATATAAACATAAATAATGTGTCTTTTATGTTCTAACATCCTAGTTTTGTTTGTTTAATTTCTTTTTTTTTTTTAAGTAAAAATAGTTTTAGTCACTTCCTCAAGTCTTTACATATGTGGGTAAATATTATATGAATAAATATATAAATATATATATATATATATATTTTTTTAATGTTCATTAGTCACCGTTTTCATTTGTCCTTTGTAACTCATTGAGTAAAAGGAGTTTCGTGGGGAGGGGAATTAGAATGCTGCCACATATACAACCAACATGGATTTACAGATGCTGGATGAGGAAGTCATTGGTGCCTCTAACTCAGAATCTGAGGTATCCAATTCAGGTGACACAGACCATGTGCCTGAGGGTCAAGTTGGAGTTGTTGATGCCCCTGGTAGTCAAATAGACTGAAAAGGGGTCTTACTGGAGTGAACATCACCCCCACTAAAGGCAGGACCAGAAGCCATTACAGCCTGAGGAGCTGCCCAGAGCCTGTGCCGGGGTCAACAGTTGTTTCACTAAAAGATGCCTGGGAGCTGTTCATTAGTGACAACATAATTGAGGAGGTCCTAAAGTGTACAAATTTAGAAGGACGGAGAAGAGCAACAGCAAAAGGGACAGAGTAGAGAGAGGTCAACAAAGAGGAACAAAAGGACAGAGTAGAGAGAGAGGTCAACAAAGAGGAACTAAAGGGACAGAGTGGAGAGAGGTCAACAAAGAGGAACTAAAGGGACAGAGTGGAGAGGTCAACAAAGAGGAACAAAAGGGACAGAGTGAGAGAGGTCAACAAAGAGGAACTAAAGGGACAGAGTAGAGAGGTCAACAAAGAGGAACAAAAGGACAGAGTGGAGAGGTCAACAAAGAGGAACTAAAGGGACAGAGTGGAGAGAGGTCAACAAAGAGGAACTAAAGGGACAGAGAGAGAGAGGTCAACAAAGAGGAACAAAAGGGACAGAGTGGAGAGGTCAACAAAGAGGAACAAAAGGGACAGAGTGGAGAGAGGTCAACAAAGAGGAACTAAAGGGACAGAGTAGAGAGAGGTCAACAAAGAGGAACTAAAGGGACAGAGTGGAGAGAGGTCAACAAAGAGGAACAAACGGGACAGAGTGGAGAGGTCAACAAAGAGGAACTAAAGGGCAGAGTAGAGAGAGGTCAACAAAGAGGAACTAAACGGGCAGTAGAGAGAGGTCAACAAAGAGGAACAAAAGGGACAGAGTGGAGAGAGGTCAACAAAGAGGAACTAAAGGGGCAGAGTGGAGAGGTCAACAAAGAGGAACAAAAAGGACAGAGTGGAGAGAGGTCAACAAAGAGGAACTAAAGGGACAGAGTGGAGAGAGGTCAACAAAGAGGAACCAAAGGCCTTCATTGGTTTAATCAGCCAGGGGCCAGAAGAGGAAGAGGTGCCAGCTCTGCCCACCACTCAGAGCAGCCAGGCCAGAAGAGGAAGAGGTGCCAGCTCTGCCCACCACTCAGAGCAGCTAGGGCCAGAAGAGGAAGAGGTGACAGCTCTGCCCACCACTCAGAGCAGCTAGGGCCAGAAGAGGAAGAGGTGCCAGCTCTGCCCACCACTCAGAGGAGCCAGGGCCAGAAGAGGAAGAGGTGCCAGCCTGCCCACCACTCAGAGCAGCCAGGGCCAGAAGAGGAAGAGGTGCCAGCTCTACCCACCACTCAGAGGAGCCAGAAGAGGAAGAGGTGCCAGCTCTGCCCACCACTCAGAGGAGCCAGGGCCAGAAGAGGTGCCAGCCTGCCCACCACTCCAGAGCAGCCAGGGCCAGAAGAGGAAGAGGTGACAGCTCTGCCCACCACTCAGAGGAGCCAGGGCCAGAAAAGGTGCCAGCTCTGCCCACCACTCAGAGGAGCCAGGGCCAAAAGAGGTGCCAGCTCTGCCCAGCACTCCAGAGCAGCCAGGGCCAGAAGAGGAAGGATAAAGAAGGATAAAGAAGGGCAGCTGCTGGTGTTCTCAGTGCAACACACCCATCTGCAGTCACATGCTTGTGTTTTGGAACAAATGCATGGACTAAGACAGCATAGGTTAACATCACACACCTTTTAGTGGTCACCTTTTAGTGGTCATGTTTAGTGGTCATGTTTTCTAAATTCACAATAGTTACTGTCATTTATATTGATGATGAACTTTGGATTTTCAAATCAATGTTTTTAAATATTATAAACATGCCTAAGGTGGATTTATTTTGTTCTTCACACTAAAAGGTTGAATTTGAAACTTGAATTATAATATGGCATCAATGTCTATCAAATCAAATCAAATCACATTTTATAAGTCACATGTACCAAAAACATCAGGTGTTTACAGT
>NC_068440.1:37677803-37681932 GCF_023373465.1 Oncorhynchus keta | reverse complement strand
AATATCTAACGGGTTAGAGACCATGTTATCAGGGTTGATATCCTTGGCTTCATTAATATCTAATGGGTTAGAGACCATGTTATCAGGGTTGATATCCTTGGCTTCATTAATATCTAATGGGTTAGAGACCATGTTATCAGGGTTGATATCCTTGGCATCATTAATATCTAATGGGTTAAAAGACCATGTTATCAGAGTTGATATCCTTGTCTTCATTAATATCTAATGGGTTAGAGACCATGTTATAAGGGTTGATATCCTTGGCTTCATTAATATCTAATGGGTTAAAGACCATGTTATCAGGGTTGATATCCTTGGCTTCATTAATATCTAATGGGTTAGAGACCATGTTATCAGGGTTGATATCCTTGGCATCATTAATATCTAACGGGTTAGAAGACCATGTTATCAGAGTTGATATCCTTGGCATCATTAATATCTAATGGGTTAGAGACCATGTTATCAGGGTTGATATCCTTGGCTTCATTAATATCTAATGGGTTAGAGACCATATTATCAGGGTTGATATCCTTGGCATCATTAATATCTAATGGGTTAGAGACCATGTTATCAGGGTTGATATCCTTGGCATCATTAATATCTAATGGGTTAAAGACCATGTTATCAGAGTTGATATCCTTGGCTTCATTAATATCTAACGGGTTAGAGACCATGTTATCAGGGTTGATATCCTTGGCTTCATTAATATCTAATGGGTTAGAGACCATGTTATCAGGGTTGATATCCTTGGCTTCATTAATATCTAACGGGTTAAAGACCATGTTATAAGGGTTGATATCCTTGGCTTCATTAATATCTAATGGGTTAAAGACCATGTTATCAGGGTTGATATCCTTGGCTTCATTAATATCTAACGGGTTAGAGACCATGTTATCAGGGTTGATATCCTTGGCTTCATTAATATCTAACGGGTTAAAGACCATGTTATCAGAGTTGATATCCTTGGCTTCATTAATATCTAACGGGTTAGAGACCATGTTATCAGGGTTGATATCCTTGGCTTCATTAATATCTAACGGGTTAAAGACCATGTTATCAGAGTTGATATCATGGCATCATTAATATCTAATGGGTTAAAGACCATGTTATCAGGGTTGATATCCTTGGCTTCATTAATATCTAGCGGGTTAGAGACCATGTTATCAGAAGTTGATATCTGGCTTCATTAATATCTAATGGGTTAGAGACCATGTTATCAGGTTGATATCCTTGGCTTCATTAATATCCAACGGGTTAAGACCATGTATCAGGTTGATATCCTTGACCATTAATATCTAACGGGTTAAAGACCATGCTATCAGGGTTGATCTCCTGCCCAACTAAGAGATACACAGTGGGAATCATCCAGAGAGTGGAAAGGAAACAGGAAATGCTTCTCTATGTCCAATACAACCACACATCTCAGTTATTTGACTATGGGGTGCACATCCTATGGAGGCCACATTGACACAGTCCTCATAACACCACTGAAGACTATAAGAACAGTGTGTGTTTTAGGTCACGAGGTGAAACACATGAACAAAGTAGAATAAATATGTGTGTCTGTCTATGTGTGTGCGTGTGTGAGTCAGTTGACTATAGCGGAGTCACTTGCCATAGGCCTACAAGAGGCGGGGTGAACGACCAGCTGATCATACTTCAGGTATGCAATGTTACCTTTCTTCTGTTCTTGAATTAGTCAGTGCAGCAGTTCCTTTCTTTGATGTTTACCTTTCGGAAAAGTCTAAATTGATGAAGATTTTGGTCCCCTTCAGGCACTTGGTTCTCCTGAGAATCCTCCTTGTCTTTGAACCTCAGCAGTTTCACCACTATAGATCTGGGCAATCTATTGGGGAAGAAAGTGCCATTGCTATGCACCCTCTCCATCTCCGTGAGTTTAGGGATCCAGTTTGAGTTCATCTGGCCCTCTCCATCTCCATGAGTTTAGGATCTAGTTTGAGTTAATCTGGCCCTCTCCATCTCCATCAGTTTAGGATCCAGTTTGAGTTAATCTGGCCCTCTCCATCTCCATCAGTTTAGGATCCAGTTTGAGTTCATCTGGCACTCTCCATCTCCATGAGTTTAGGATACAGTTAGAGTTAATCTGGCCCTCTCCATCCCCATGAGTTTAGGATACAGTTAGAGCTAATCTGGCCCTCTCCATCTCCATGAGTTATTCTGGCCCTCTTCATCTCCATGAGTTTAGGATCCAGTTTGAGTTAATCTGGCCCTCTCCATCTCCATCAGTTTAGGATCCAGTTTGAGTTCATCTGGCCCTCTCCATCTCCATGAGTTATTCTGGCCCTCTTCATCTTCATCAGTTTAGGATCCAGTTTGAGTTAATCTGGCCTCTCTCCATCTCCATCAGTTTAGGATCCAGTTTGTGATGATCTGCCAGGAGTTTCTTGACCTCAATTCCATCAATTAAAATGTTGTTGCGCCTCGATTGGTTTTCGAGGTAGTCTCCTTTGGGAAGAGTGCTTGTCAAGTGTTAGGAAAATTGCAAAATCCTCAGACATGGTTTTGAATGTGGTCTGGCTGGTGACATTTGCACCCTTTAGCTCCTGCGCGGTGTCCAAACTGTGTTTACATTTCATTACATCCTTAAACAGATCATGAACCCTTTTGTTGGTAGGAAACAAAGAGTTACAGAAAGGACTTCAAAGTTATTTTCCTATTGATTGTCACACCCTGGCCATAGAGAGGCTTTTTATTCTCTATTTTGGTTAGGCCAGGGTGTGACTAGGGTGGGCGTTCTATGTTCTTTTTCTATGTTTTTGTATTTCTTTGTTTTTGGTAGGGTATGGCTCTCAATCAGGGACAGCTGTCTATTGTTGTCTCTGATTGAGAACCATACTTAGGTAGCTCTTGCCCACATGGGTTTTGTGGGTAGTTGTTTTCTGCTGTGTGTCTGCACCAGCCAGAACTGTTTCGGTCATTCTCCTTGTTATTTCAGTGTTCATTTAATAAATATGGACACATATCACGCTGCACCTTGGTCCTCTCCTTCCAAGAACCGTTACACTGATCTATTAGCCAGTTGAATCCTATCTACACTACCCCAGCCAGTTGAATCCTATCTACACTACCCCAGCCAGTTGAATCCTATCTACACTACCCCAGCCAGTTGAATCCTATCTACACTACCCCAGTCTCAGAATAAAGTGTGCTTATAGGATGTCATACTGGTCACAATCCCCATGTCACTGTATCTGATAATGCATAATATCTAATGATCAGGTAAGAGGTAGCTATGTAGTCATGACAACAGCAGTTGTACGGGCCCAGCTTGTGCTTCTATAAACACGGCCCATAACCTCCCTGAGCTGCACGACATCAAACCCAGCCAATCACGCCTAATCACACACAACCCTGGACCAGGGAGGGAAACCTCACATTCACACAGTGAAATGCATACAGGAGCAGACCTCCATCTAATACAGAGTAAAGAGAGCAACGACGTCCTTACATGAAGGCAACAGACACCATGAAAACAACAACCAATTTCATTGATCCCATCTAACAATTATACAGTCGGATAACATTTGAAAACGCAAACAAACTGGAAACCTAAGACCGACACACAAGCAACTATGTCACCTGAGAATCTTTCTTTTTTCAGGCGCCCTTTCTTTCTCTATTTTCTGTCCGCATTTCCTTCTCCTTCTCCTTCTCTCTTGTCTTTTCCTTCCTCTCCTTCCTCTCTTCTCCTTCCTCTCTTTTCTGTCCCCTTTTCTCTTTCATTCTTTATTTTCTCTGTACCCCAATTGATACCCTGTCCAATTCCTACCTCCAATCAGAAAGGGCCAGCAGGCGCATGTCACCCTGGAGTGGTGTGAGAGAGACATCCGTACCCATCTGCATACATTGGACAAGTAGAAGAGATTCCTCCACGCACACACATGCTCTGACACACTCCTAGACTCTAGCAACTCTCCCCAGAGCTTACACAGAGACTGAGGCTCCGCTAATGCTCATTGGCTTTTCTATCCGTAGCTGAAAACCACACACGTCCCGGGCCTCTCCCAGCTGACGTTGCGTCACATCCTGGTTGTCACAATGCTCCCTGGCGCTCTGAGCACCGGGAATGACTCATCCTGAGATTCCCCCGAGTTGCTTTTTTGTTGTG
>NC_068440.1:37674457-37677703 GCF_023373465.1 Oncorhynchus keta | reverse complement strand
CATCTCCATCAGTTTAGGATCCAGTTTGTGATGATCTGCCAGGAGTTTCTTGACCTCAATTCCATCAATTAAAATGTTGCTGCGCCGATTGGTTTTCGAGGTAGTCTCCTTTGGGAAGAGTGCTTGTCAAGTGTTAGGAAAATTGCAAAATCCTCAGACATGGTTTTGAATGTGGTCTGGCTGGTGACATTTGCACCCTTTAGCCCTGCGCGGTGTCCAAACCAGCTTTACATTTCATTACATCCTTAAACAGATCATGAACCCTTGTTGGTAGGAAACAAAGAGTTACAGAAAGGACTTCAAAGTTATTTTCCCACTGATTGTCACACCCTGGCCATAGAGTGGCTTTTATTCTCTATTTTGGTTAGGCCAGGGTGTGACTAGGGTGGGCGTTCTATGTTCTTTTTCTATGTTTTTGTATTTCTTTGTTTTGGTAGGGTATGGCTCTCAATCAGGGACAGCTGTCTGTCGTTGTCTCTGATTGAGAACCATACTTAGGTAATGACTCTTGCCCACATGGGTTTTGTGGGTAGTTGTTTTCTGCTGTGTGTCTGCACCAGCCAGAACTGTTTCAGTCATTCTCCTTGTTATTTCAGTGTTCATTTAATAAATATGGACACATATCACGCTGCACCTTGGTCCTCTCCTTCCAAGAACCGTTACACTGATCTATTAGCCAGTTGTTGAATCCTATCTACACTACCCCAGCCAGTTGAATCCTATCTACACTACCCCCAGCCAGTTGAATCCTATCTACACTACCCCAGCCAGTTGAATCCTATCTACAGTACCCCAGCCAGTTGAATCCTATCTACACTACCCCAGTCTCAGAATAAAAGTGTGCTTATAGGATGTCATACTGGTCACAATCCCATGTCACTGTATCTGATAATGCATAATATCTAATGATCAGGTAAGAGGTAGCTATGTAGTCATGACAACAGCAGTTATGGGCCCAGCTTGTGCTTCTCATAAACACGGCCCATAACCTCCCTGAGCTGCACGACATCAAACCCAGCCAATCCAATCACACACAACCCTGGACCAGGGAGGAAACCTCACATTCACACAGTGAAATGCATACAGGAGCAGACTCCATCTAATACAGAGTAAAGAGAGCAACAACGCCCTTACATGGCTGCAACAGACACCATGAAAAACAAATAACCAATTTCATTGATCCCATCTAATACTATACAGCCGGATAACATTTGAAAACGCAAACAACTGGAACCTAAGACCGACAGCAATCTGTGTCACCTGAGAATCTTCTTTTTTTTCTTGTACACTTCTTTCTTTTCTATTTTCTGTCCGTGATTTCCTTCTCCTTCTCTCTTTGTCTTTTCCTTCCTCTCCTTCCTCTCTTCTCCTTCCTTCTCTTTTCTGTCCCTTTTCTTTCATTCTATTTTCTCTGTACCTAATCTGATACCCTGTCCAATTCCTACCTCCAATCAGAAAGGGCCAGCAGGCTTGATGTCACCCTGGAGTGGTGTGAGAGAGACATCCGTACCCATCTGCATACATTGGACAAGTAGAAGAGATTCCTCCACGCACACACACGCTCTGACACACTCCTAGACTCTAGCAACTCTCCCCAGAGCTTACACAGAGACTGAGGCTCCGCTAATGCTCATTGGCTTTTCTATCCGTAGCTGAAAACCACACACGTCCCGGGCCTCTCCCAGCTGACGTTGCGTCACATCCTGGTTATCACAATGCTCCCTGGCGCTCTGAGCACCGGGAATGACTCATCCAGAGATTCCCCCGAGTTGCTTTTTTTGTTGTGCCTTGGTCTCATTTCATTCCCATGTTATCCAAATCACAGGTATGTGGGAGACACGCTGGATCAAGACACTTCCTCATATCAGAGGCATCATATGACTGGATGAGTGGTGAGCATTCTCATTGGCTCTCTGATGTAGTTGAGGGGACTTCGAGCCTGCTGATTGGCAAGTTGTAGTTGTAAACAAGTTCAGCATGGCTGAGTGGGAGCTATGCCAGACAGTGAGGGGGTTGTTGACAGCTGTAGGGTGGGGCCTCCCTCTAACTCTCTCCCTCCCTCTAACTCCCTCCCTCCCTCCCTCCCTCCCTCCCTCTATAACTCTCTCTCTCTCTAACTCTCTCCCTCTCCCTAACTCTCTCCCTCTCTCTAACTCTCTCTCACTCTCTAACTCTCTCCCTCTCTCTAACTCTCTCCCTTCTCTAACTTCTAACTCTCAACTCTCTTCCAACTCCCTCTCCAACTCCCTTCTCCAACTCTCTCCAACTCCTCTCCAACTCCCTCTCCAACTCTCTCTCAACTCTCTCTCCCTTAACTCTCCAACTCTCTCCAACTCTCTCTCCAACTCTCTCCAACTTCTCAACTCTCTCCAACTCTCTCCAACCTCTCTAACTCTCTCTCCTCTTCTCCAACTCCTTCTCAACTCTTCTCAACTCTCTCACTTCTCTAACTCTCCTAACTCTCTAACCTCTTCCTTCTCTCAACTCTCTTCCTCTCTCTCTCAACTCTCTCCAATCTTCTAACTCTCTCTCTCTCTCTAACTCTCTCTGAATTCTCTTCTCTAATCTTTCTCCTATAATCTCTTCTCCTCTCTCTCTCTACTCCATCTCTCTAACTCCTCTCCTTTGGCTCTCTCTAACTCTCTAACTCTCTCTAACTCTCTAATCTCCTCTCTCCCATCTCTTTCTAATCTCTCTCTACTCTCCTCTCCATCTCTCTAATCTCCTCCAGTCTCTTTCTCTAACTCTCTCCAACTCTCTCCAACTCTCTCAACTCTCTCCAATCTCTCTCCTCCAACGCTCTCTCTCCTAATCTCTCTCCTCAACTCTCTCTCCTTTCTCTACTTCTCTAATCTCTCCTTCTCTAACTCTCTCTAGCTCTCTCCTCTTCACTTCTCTGCACCTCTCTCCAACTCTGCCCTCTCTCCAATCTCTTCAATCTCTCCAACTCTCTCTCCAATCTCTTTCTCTAACCTCTCCTCTCTGCAACTCTCTCCTCTCTCTAACCCTCTCAACTCTCTCCTCTAACTCCTCTCTAACCTCTCTCTCTCTACCTTCTCTCACCTCTCCTCCAACTCTCTCTCAGCTCTCTCTCCAGCTCTCTCTCCAACTCTCTCCAACTCTCTCTCCAACTCTCTCTCCAACTCTCTCCAACTCTCCAACTCCTCTCTCCAACTCTCTCCCTCTCAACTCTCCAACTCTCAGCTCTCTCTGGCTCTCCTCTGTCTCTCTGTCTCCTGGCTCTCT
>NC_068440.1:37437224-37674357 GCF_023373465.1 Oncorhynchus keta | reverse complement strand
CCAGCAGTGTCGTTTGACTTAGCAAACGAGGATCGGATGTCGTCGACCTTCTTTTCAAAATGGTTGACGAAGTCATCTGCAGAGAGGGAGGAGGGGGGAGGATTCAGGAGGGAGGAGAAGGTGGCAAAGAGCTTCCTAGGGTTAGAGGCAGATGCTTGGAATTTAGAATGGTAGAAAGTGGCTTTAGCAGCAGAGACAGAGGAGGAAAATGTAGAGAGGAGGGAGTGAAAGGATGCCAGGTCCGCAGGGAGGCGAGTTTTCCTCCATTTCCGCTCAGCTGCCCGGAGCCCTGTTCTGTATGTAAATATGCATGGCAAAGAGGGACTTTTCAAATCAAATCAAATGTATTTATATAGCCCTTCGTACATCAGCTGATATCTCAAAGTGCTGTACAGAAACCCAGCCTAAAACCCCAAACAGCAAGCAATGCAGGTGTAGAAGCAATGTAATTTATTGCAATTTATCTGATCACTCTTCATAACATTCTGGAGTATATACAAATTGCAATCATACAAACTGAGGCAGCAGACTTAATATTTAATAATAATAATATTTGTGTAATTCTCAAAACTTTTGGCCACGACTGTAATAGGGAATAGGGTGCCATTTGGAACTGTGTATGTGTCATTGGTAGACAGACATGGATGCCGTTACCATGACTGTTGTGATATTTCAACCCTGTGTTTCTGTCCGACTGCAGATCACAATAAGAGGCCCACATAATATCACGCTACAGTAACTCTGCCTCCAGGGACGGTTGTAACAATTCTACAGAAAGTGTACTGGCGTGTGGACTAAACTCAAATTGATAAGACTCTTATGCAATACAAGAGTGGCAACTGCTTTATGACAATGGGTACAAGGATCTGCAAATGAATGTGTCCTACTGGGATTTCAATGGCAATGACAAAATACACGTTATGTGTCAATGGTTTGGCACAAAGCAAAGAAGAAGAGCTGAAGTCATAGTTGGTAGTCTGAAATTATTCTAAATCAAAGCAAATAATAGATGCAAAAAACGAGACTGAAACATGTTTTCAATGTGGGCAGTCTTTTTGGGACCATCAGCTTTTCTATTTTGGGCTATATGACTTTACCCAGATGAACCCCCCCATTCCACAAGCAAAATGACTTTACCCAGATAACCCCCCCCCCATTCCACAGAAGGCTATATGACTTTACTCAGATAAACCCCCCCATTCCACAGAAGGCTAAATGACTTTACCCAGATGACCCCCATTCCACAGAAGGCTATATGACTTTACCCAGATTAACCCCCCCATTCCACAGAAGGCTAAATTACTTTACCCAGATGACCCCCTCCCATTCCACAGAAGGCTATATGACTTTACCCAGATGACCCCCCATTCCACAGAAGGCTATATGACTTTACCCAGATTAACCCCCCCATTCCACAGAAGGCTAAATGACTTTACCCAGATGAACCCCCCCCCCCCTCTCATTCCACAGAAGGCTAAATTACTTTACCCAGATGAACCCCCCATTCCACAGAAGGCTATATGACTTTACTCAGATAAACCCCCCCATTCCACAGAAGGCTATATGACTTTACTCAGATAAACCCCCCCATTCCACAGAAGGCTATATGACTTTACTCAGATAAACCCCCCCATTCCACAGAAGGCTATATGACTTTACTCAGATAAACCCCCCCATTCCACAGAAGCCTTCTAGAGATGAAAAAGATTAAACATTGTGTTAAAATCAAAGTTTAATAATTGCAACAGCATCATTCCATAAATTAACATATACATGATTAATAAGTTAACATTCATATCATCAGTATTATTATACATCCACTACATTTTAAAATGCCATCATATTCCCCTATTTAGTGCACTTCTTTTGACGAGGGCACATAAGTAGTGCACTACCTAGGGAATATACTACTGCTGTATTTGGGATGCAAATCCATTTACATGAACAAATAAAACACAGTGTCAAGTGGAGCAGGCAAATGAGAAGATCTTCCACTAATACTTCACACACCCTATTACCTATATAGTGCACTACTTTAGACCAGGGTCCTATGGGCCCTAGTGCACTATATAGGGAATAGGGTGCCATTTGGGTGTGACCCACAAACTGACCACTGATCCAAAGTCAGCAAATGTAATATTGTCCAGGTTAAGAGGAGGGAACAGCCAGGTAACGAGGGTGAACGACGGATGTGATATTGACCAGGTTAAGAGGGAACAGCCAGGTAACGAGGGTGAACGACGGATGTGATATTGACCAGGTTAAGAGGAGGGAACAACCAGGTAACGAGGGTGAACGACGGATGTGATATTGACCAGGTTAAGAGGAGGGAACAGCCAGGTAACGAGGGTGAACGACGGATGTGATATTGACCAGGTTAAGACGAGGGAACAGCCAGGTAACGAGGGTGAACGACGGATGTGATATTGACCAGGTTAAGAGGGAACAGCCAGGTAACGAGGGTGAACGACGGATGTGATATTGACCAGGTTAAGACGAGGGAACAGCCAGGTAACGAGGGTGAACGACGGATGTGATATTGACCAGGTTAAGAGGAGGGAACAGCCAGGTAACGAGGGTGAACGACGGATGTGATATTGACCAGGTTAAGAAGAGGGAACAGCCAGGTAACGAGGGTGAACGACGGATGTGATATTGACCAGGTTAAGAGGGAACAGCCAGGTAACGAGGGTGAACGACGGATGTGATATTGACCAGGTTAAGACGAGGGAACAGCCAGGTAACGAGGGTGAACGACAGATGTGATATTGACCAGGTTAAGACGAGGGAACAGCCAGGTAACGAGGGTGAACGACGGATGTGATATTGACCAGGTTAAGAGGGAACAGCCAGGTAACGAGGGTGAACGACGGATGTGATATTGACCAGGTTAAGAGGGAACAACCAGGTAACGAGGGTGAACGACAGATGTGATATTGACCAGGTTAAGAGGGAACAACCAGGTAACGAGGGTGAACGACGGATGTGATATTGACCAGGTTAAGAGGGAACAGCCAGGTAACGAGGGTGAACGACGGATGTGATATTGACCAGGTTAAGAGGGAACAGCCAGGTAACGAGGGTGAACGACGGATGTGATATTGACCAGGTTAAGAGGAGGGAACCGCCAGGTAACGAGGGTGAACGATGGCGAAGGGTTAAGGAGTATAAAAAGGGAAAAACAAAACTCCACAAGTAATCATGTGCAAATCCACTTTAAAACAGTCAAAATATTCAAATCAATGGCACTGGTTTAACATGAACAAAACATTAAAGTACATTTTCAGTAAATACCATATCTTCCTTCCTTCCTTCAACTGACCTGAGCCCTAGGACCGTGCCCCAGGACTACCTGACATGAAGGCTCCTTGCTGTCCCCAGTCCACCTGACTGTGCTGCTGCTCCAGTTTCAACTGTTCTGCCTTATTATTATTCGACCATGCTGGTCATTTATGAACATTTGAACATCTTGGTCATGTTCTGTTATAATCTCTACCCGGCACAGCCAGAAGAGGACTGGCCACCCCACATAGCCCAGTTCCTCTCTAGGTTTCTTCCTAGGTTTTGGCCTTTCTAGGGAGTTTTTCCTAGCCACTGTGCTTTTACACCTGCATTGTTTGCTGTTTGGGGTTTTAGGCTGGGTTTCTGTACAGCACTTTGAGATATCAGCTGATGTACGAAGGGCTATATAAATACATTTGATTTGATTTGATTTGATTCCATCCCTCGCTCCCTCTCTCTCTCTCTCTCTCTACCTCCCTCCCTCCCTCCCTCCCTCCCTCTCTCTCCACCTCCCTCCCTCTCTCTCTCTCTCTCTCTCTCTACCTCCCTCCCTCTCTCTCTACCTCCCTCCCTCCCTCTCTCTCTAACTCCCTCTCTCTCTAACTCCCTGTGTAGTGATTTAGTGTCCATGTCTGGTGAGATCAATAAAATCAAGGTAAGGTACCCGTCAACAGGTACAAAATGAACAAGAGAAGAAACTGGTTCAAAAATAACCCCAGGAAGTGAAAACCCAGATACAAAAACAACGTAGCCATCTACTACACCCAGGCGTTGCACAACAACACAATTTAGAGGCGTTAAGAGTAGGTGAAAAGCAGGTACATTTGTCAACTATGTTAACTATGGTAAAACACTGTTAAAGTATTTAAATCTAAAACAATGAAAACTTCACTAAAAATGGTCTCACTATTAAAAAGGAAGACAGTTAAGAAATTAAAGAATTAATGGTTAGAATTGGGATTCCTTGATTACAAAAAATGCCATCAAAAACATTTAAAGGGGCATTACACTCTCAGAATATGTAAAAAAATAAACAATTAAAATTAAAATTAGGGCGGGTCAAAGGCACTTAAAATACATTTGAGTAAAATTAAAAATCTTATTTTTGATGTTCCTCAACAACAACAAAAAAAGTTATTTATGGTTTACGCAATACTAAAAATAAGTTAATTAGAACCATTTCCCACCATGCAGTGTAACATCTTGTATGAGTCCTAAATGTCACCCTATTTCCTATATAGTGCACAATTTTTTGACCAGACCCCAAAATGTGCCCTTGTCAAAAGTAGTGCACTACGTATGGAATAGGGTCCCATTTTGGACACACATTGTTGATCAGGATAGCAGACGCATTTTTTCTTCCCGACAGAAAGCAGGGATTGTGAAAGGTCAGAGAAGGGTCAATGTGAGTGACAGAGACATTCTCTACAGTCTGGTGTCTGAGGGAGTCGTTGGCCCTGGAGGTGCTGGGAACATTTCCAGAACATTCTACTGGGGTAAAAACACAAAACAGGTCTAATAACTAAATTAAAATGTTTTAAAATCTATTTTTACTCAAGAGGGAGAGAGAGAGAGAGCAGTAATTGCTTGTTTCAACACCTTTGGTTCATTCCAAGGACGAGCGGAAACCGAATTCTGTGGTAATTCAATCCATTTGGAAAAGAAAAGCACAAAGGGCTTTTTAAAGGGACTGATGTCAAAATCGAAATAGCATTGATAAAATAAACTTTGCTGCTTAAAACGTTCAGCTGCATGTGAAACTGTAAGTAAAGTTATGAGTATGTTATCTATTATGTCTCTGTATTTACACACAGTACTGTGTTAAGACTAGCTTTACCTCAGGTCACTGATATCTTACTGGTGTTGTACAATAGACAGATTAGAGTGTAGGAACTACAAGTCCCACAAGGACCTAGCGAATCGCCTGACACTTCTTCTTCTTCTTCTCTCTCTGTGTGCATGATGTACCAGCCACCCTCCACTTCCCTGGTACTCCCCTCTGCAGTGTCACAATGATGCAGGGTTGTGTGCCAAATTGCAACCTATTCCCTATAGGCCCTGGTCAAAAGTAGTGCACTATGTAGGGAATAGGGTTCTATTTGGGACTCATTGTCAGTGTTCTACATTTCAATCCCTCAAACAGAACTTCCACAATCTCCGTTTGTATTCTTTGCTCTCTTGATTTCATTCCTTTATCTGATCATTCATCACACAGTGCCTTCTATTCTGGTCTCACAAACTCACACTTCTGTGGTGCTGCTTGACAAAGCTCTCCTGTCTCCCGCTCACCCCCCTCACCACCTCCAATCTATCCTGCCTTGGAGCAGGGATGTCCACCTCCCTCACAACTCTCTCCTCTGCCCTTGGGTTCCTATCTCTGTTCTCAGCCATCAGGGACCGGTGCCTCTCCCAGTCCTCTCCCATCAGGCTGCTAACGTCACTCAGGTCCCCCAGGTGCCCCACCGAGTCGCACTTCTCCAGGTCCGAGGCGATGGTCTGGAGGCTGATGACAGACATGGAGTCTGACCCTGCCTCCCCCCTCTCCCTGTGACCCCAGCCCTGCTCTCTGTGTCTCTCCACCCACTGCCTGGTCTTCTCTCCATCAGCCCAGTCCTTCTCCTCCAACCCTCCTCCTCCTCCGCCACAGGCTCCTCCAACCTGAACCCCGACCGCAGCTTTGACCTCAGCCTCCGCCCCCACTGGGGAGCTCCGCCCACCGCAGGCTACGGGGCGGGCCCTGGTGGCTCGGACACGCCCCCTCTGGGCATGGATCTGCTCGCTGATTTGCTCCAGGTTGCGCAGGGCGACGGAGTAGCGCATTTTTACTCTTGCAACGCGTTCTTCCAGCTGCACCACCTTTGCCTTGTGCTCCTGTCAAAAAAAAGGAAGTTGAAGGAACAGGATTTGAACCCCAAAAATGTTTCACTGTATTTCTTTTTAAAGTAAGTGTTCCGAGGGTGAGCCCGCTTGTCGAAATCTTGAAAATAGAACAGTGTTATTTTTAATGCTGAGCAGCGCGAGCCTCTCGCGGAGCCGGTCTGCTTCATGCACTGGTTTCGTTGATATTAAAAACGGGAGCTTCTCAAACTAACGTGTTGCTTAAAACATGGCCGATCAGAAAGAGAATGGTCGTAGCACCAAACCATGAGGGACACCGCAGCTTTATAGTGGACTCAGAGTAACACAACGCAAGCAGTTGAAGTGTTGCTGTAACATCACACTGGCAGATTGATAGAGATAGAATGTACTGACTATCCTACAGCGAGTACGATCGTGAACTCATTTAGAGAGATAAGCTTCTGCCCCATGGGTCATTCTGTCTGAGAGGCTAGAGGCTACTCACCTCTAGTAGGTGGTTGAACTGAGCCTTGAGCTCGAAATAAGGTTTGGACTTGATGATGAACCTCTTGAGGGATTTCTGGAGGGTCTGGACACGTTGTTCTGCCTCCTGGCACAGCTGAGTGACCCGCTGATGCTCCCTCTCGCTCCGCAGCCGCTCCTCCTCTGCCTCGTTAACCTGGGGAACACACACACAGACACACACACACACACACACACACACACACACACACCATCAGCAGCCGTCGGTCATGCCTTTGGACATCAACCTGCCGTCACTCTCTCTAGGTGCCTCTTTCCCCATCAATAATCAGCATCAACCTGCCGTCACTCTCTCTAGGTGCCTCTTTCCCCATCAATAATCAGCATCAACCTGCCGTCACTCTCTCTAGGTGCCTCTTTCCCCATCAATAATCAGCATCAACCTGCCGTCACTCTCTCTAGGTGCCTCTTTCCCCATCAATAATCAGCATCAACCTGCCGTCACTCTCTCTAGGTGCCTCTTTCCCCATCAATAATCAGCATCAACCTGCCGTCACTCTCTCTAGGTGCCTCTTTCCCCATCAATAATCAGCATCAACCTGCCGTCACTCTCTCTAGGTGCCTCTTTCCCCATCAATAATCAGCATCAACCTGCCGTCACTCTCTCTAGGTGCCTCTTTCCCCATCAATAATCAGCATCAACCTGCCGTCACTCTCTCTAGGTGCCTCTTTCCCCATCAATAATCAGCATCAACCTGCCGTCACTCTCTCTAGGTGCCTCTTTCCCCATCAATAATCAGCATCAACCTGCCGTCACTCTCTCTAGGTGCCTCTTTCCCCATCAATAATCAGCATCAACCTGCCGTCACTCTCTCTAGGTGCCTCTTTCCCCATCAATAATCAGCATCAACCTGCCGTCACTCTCTCTAGGTGCCTCTTTCCCCATCAATCATAAGCATCAACCTGCCGTCACTCTCTAGGTGCCTCTTTCCCCATCAATCATCACCGTCCCTCGCACCGTCCCTCGCACCGTCCCTAGCACCGTCCCTCGCACCGTCCCTCGCACCGTCCCTCAGCCCTACCAGCTGTTAGGTGATGATAATACCTGGGTGAGAGACCCTCTCTTCGGCCTCCCGGGTGGCGCAGTGGTTAAGGGCACCGTACTGCAGCGCCAACTGTGCCATCAGTGACTCTGAGTTCGCTCCCAGGCTCTGTCGTAACCGACCGCGACCGGGAGGTCCGTACGGCAACGCACAATTGGCCTAGCATCGTCCGGGTTAGGGAGGGCTCTCATCGCGCACCAGCGACTCCTGTGGTGGGCCGGGGTTGCCAGGTCCTCCGACACATTAGTGCTTCCGGGTTGGATGCGCGCTGTGTTAAGAAGCAGTACGGCTGGTTGGTTAATTTTGCACGCCCAATTTTTCAGTTTTTGATTTGTTAAAAAAGTTTGAAATATCCAATAAATGTCGTTCCACTTCATGATTGTGTCCCACTTGTTGTAGATTCTTCACAAAAAAATACAGTTTTATATATTTATGTTTGAAGCCTGAAATGTGGGAAAAGGTCGCATGTATACATATATATACATATGTGTGTGTATATATACATACATATACACACACACAAGTTAAGTGCCCTGAAAATCACTCCCATAGCAGAACAGAATAAGTGGCACTCCATTACATGAGAACGAGGACGTCTGACCTTGATCTTTACAAAGAGTACTGGTCCACATGAATTAAGCACAGAGAGTGTCCGTCCACCTGCACCATGCTGGGAGACATAGTAAACAGAGAGTGTCCGTCCACCTGCACCATGCTGGGAGACATAGTAAACAGAGAGTGTCCGTCCCCCTGCACCATGCTGGGAGACATAGTAAACAGAGAGTGTCCGTCCCCACCATGCTGGGAGACATAGTAAACAGAGAGTGTCCGTCCACCTGCACCATGCTGGGAGACATAGTAAACAGAGAGTGTCCGTCCACCTGCACCATGCTGGGAGACATAGTAAACAGAGAGTGTCCGTCCACCTGCACCATGCTGGGAGACATAGTAAACAGAGAGTGTCCGTCCCACCATGCTGGGGGACATAGTAAACAGAGAGTGTCCGTCCCCACCATGCTGGGAGACATAGTAAACAGAGAGTGTCCGTCCCCACCATGCTGGGAGACATAGTAAACAGAGAGTGTCCGTCCCCACCATGCTGGGAGACATAGTAAACAGAGAGTGTCCGTCCCCACCATGCTGGGAGACATAGTAAACAGAGAGTGTCCGTCCCCACCATGCTGGGAGACATAGTAAACAGAGAGTGTCCGTCCACCTGCACCATGCTGGGAGACATAGTAAACAGAGAGTGTCCGTCCCCACCATGCTGGGAGACATAGTAAACAGAGAGTGTCCGTCCCCACCATGCTGGGAGACATAGTAAACAGAGAGTGTCCGTCCCCACCATGCTGGGAGACATAGTAAACAGAGAGTGTCCGTCCACCTGCACCATGCTGGGAGACATAGTAAACAGAGAGTGTCCGTCCACCTGCACCATGCTGGGAGACATAGTAAACAGAGAGTGTCCGTCCCCACCATGCTGGGAGACATAGTAAACAGAGAGTGTCCGTCCCCACCATGCTGGGAGACATAGTAAACAGAGAGTGTCCGTCCCCACCATGCTGGGAGACATAGTAAACAGAGAGTGTCCGTCCCCACCATGCTGGGAGACATAGTAAACAGAGAGTGTCCGTCCCCACCATGCTGGGAGACATAGTAAACAGAGAGTGTCCGTCCCCCTGCACCATGCTGGGAGACATAGTAAACAGAGAGTGTCCGTCCCCACCATGCTGGGAGACATAGTAAACAGAGAGTGTCCGTCCACCTGCACCATGCTGGGAGACATAGTAAACAGAGAGTGTCCGTCCACCTGCACCATGCTGGGAGACATAGTAAACAGAGAGTGTCCGTCCCCCTGCACCATGCTGGGAGACATAGTAAACAGAGAGTGTCCGTCCCCACCATGCTGGGAGACATAGTAAACAGAGAGTGTCCGTCCCCACCATGCTGGGAGACATAGTAAACAGAGAGTGTCCGTCCCCCTGCACCATGCTGGGAGACATAGTAAACAGAGAGTGTCCGTCCACCTGCACCATGCTGGGAGACATAGTAAACAGAGAGTGTCCGTCCCCACCATGCTGGGAGACATAGTAAACAGAGAGTGTCCGTCCCCACCATGCTGGGGGACATAGTAAACAGAGAGTGTCCGTCCCCACCATGCTGGGAGACATAGTAAACAGAGAGTGTCCGTCCACCTGCACCATGCTGGGAGACATAGTAAACAGAGAGTGTCCGTCCACCTGCACCATGCTGGGAGACATAGTAAACAGAGAGTGTCCGTCCCCCTGCACCATGCTGGGAGACATAGTAAACAGAGAGTGTCCGTCCCCACCATGCTGGGAGACATAGTAAACAGAGAGTGTCCGTCCACCTGCACCATGCTGGGAGACATAGTAAACAGAGAGTGTCCGTCCCCCTGCACCATGCTGGGAGACATAGTAAACAGAGAGTGTCCGTCCCCACCATGCTGGGAGACATAGTAAACAGAGAGTGTCCGTCCCCCTGCACCATGCTGGGAGACATAGTAAACAGAGAGTGTCCGTCCACCTGCACCATGCTGGGAGACATAGTAAACAGAGAGTGTCCGTCCCCACCATGCTGGGAGACATAGTAAACAGAGAGTGTCCGTCCACCTGCACCATGCTGGGAGACATAGTAAACAGAGAGTGTCCGTCCCCACCATGCTGGGAGACATAGTAAACAGAGAGTGTCCGAACTATGTGGTACGCTGAAGGGAGTTAGGCAAATATTCACCCTAGTTCAACAACAAACAAAACAAATGTGGTAATTAACTACATGACCATAATCCATTGCGCCTGTTATTTCCGTCTCGGACAGAGATGGATACACTTTAACGCCTGCTACCTCAAATTAGATACACAGACGGTACGAGAGAGAACTGTAAACACAGACTGTACGAGAGAGGACTGTAAACACAGACTGTACGAGAGAGGACTGTAAACACAGACTGTACGAGAGAGGACTGTAAACACAGACTGTACGAGAGAGGACTGTAAACATAGACTGTACGAGAGAGGACTGTAAACACAGACTGTACGAGAGAGGAATGTAAACATAGACTGTACGAGAGAGGACTGTAAACACAGACTGTACGAGAGAGGACTGTAAACACAGACTGTACGAGAGAGGAATGTAAAAGACTGTACGAGAGAGGACTGTAAAACAGACTGTACGAGAGAGGACTGTAAACACAGACTGTACGAGAGAGGACTGTAAACACAGACTGTACGAGAGAGGACTGTAAACACAGACTGTACGAGAGAGGACTGTAAACACAGACTGTACGAGAGAGGACTGTAAACACAGACTGTACGAGAGAGGAATGTAAACATAGACTGTACGAGAGAGGACTGTAAACACAGACTGTACGAGAGAGGACTGTAAACACAGACTGTACGAGAGAGGACTGTAAACACAGACTGTACGAGAGAGGACTGTAAACACAGACTGTACGAGAGAGGACTGTAAACACAGACTGTACGAGAGAGGAATGTAAAAGACTGTACGAGAGAGGAATGTAAAAGACTGTACGAGAGAGGAATGTAAAACAGACTGTACGAGAGAGGACTGTAAACACAGACTGTACGAGAGAGGACTGTAAACACAGACTGTACGAGAGAGGACTGTAAACACAGACTGTACGAGAGAGGAATGTAAAAGACTGTACGAGAGAGGACTGTAAACACAGACTGTACGAGAGAGGACTGTAAACACAGACTGTACGAGAGAGGACTGTAAACACAGACTGTACGAGAGAGGACTGTAAACACAGACTGTACGAGAGAGGACTGTAAACACAGACTGTACGAGAGAGGAATGTAAACACAGACTGTACGAGAGAGGACTGTAAACACAGACTGTACGAGAGAGGACTGTAAACACAGACTGTACGAGAGAGGACTGTAAACACAGACTGTACGAGAGAGGACTGTAAACACAGACGGTACGAGAGAGGACTGTAAACACAGACTGTACGAGAGAGGACTGTAAACACAGACTGTACGAGAGAGGACTGTAAACACAGACTGTACGAGAGAGGACTGTAAACACAGACTGTACGAGAGAGGACTGTAAACACAGACTGTACGAGAGAGGACTGTAAACACAGACTGTACGAGAGAGGACTGTAAACAACACAAAGATGAGAGAGGACTGTAAACAGACTGTACGAGAGAGGACTGTAAACACAGACTGTACGAGAGAGGACTGTAAACACAGACTGTACGAGAGAGGACTGTAAACACAGACGGTATGAGAGAGGACTGTAAACACAGACTGTACGAGAGAGGACTGTAAACACAGACTGTACGAGAGAGGACTGTAAACACAGACTGTACGAGAGAGGACTGTAAACACAGACTGTACGAGAGAGGACTGTAAACACAGACTGTACGAGAGAGGACTGTAAACACAGACTGTACGAGAGAGGACTGTAAACACAGACGGTATGAGAGAGGACTGTAAACACAGACTGTACGAGAGAGGAATGTAAAAGACTGTACGAGAGAGGAATGTAAAACAGACTGTACGAGAGAGGACTGTAAACACAGACTGTACGAGAGAGGACTGTAAACACAGACTGTACGAGAGAGGACTGTAAACACAGACTGTACGAGAGAGGACTGTAAACACAGACTGTACGAGAGAGGACTGTAAACACAGACGGTACGAGAGAGGACTGTAAACACAGACTGTACGAGAGAGGACTGTAAACAACACAAAGATGAGAGAGGACTGTAAACAGACTGTACGAGAGAGGACTGTAAACAACACAAAGATGAGAGAGGACTGTAAACACAGACTGTACGAGAGAGGACTGTAAACAACACAAAGATGAGAGAGTGGGATAGAGACAGTTCGTGAAAGTATACCTCATCTACTTTGAAGAAGTAGTAAAATGATTTGGTCAGACAGCTCTGCAGCATCGTTAGACAGGCTAGCTAAATAAGATGACTAAAGACAGTACAGTATGTGGAACACAGAGATAACACTGTCTGGCTGGCTGAGCAGAGTCAAGTATGACATTAAAAATAATAAGGTCTACCCCACGTGGACCTGACAGAGACAAGGGAATATTTTCAACGTTTTCGCAATTGAATGTCCACTATTTTGGCCTTTGTAATTTCCATTTTTTTTTTTTTTTTTATTTAATCATTTTAAATATCAATTTTTCATAATACATTTGTTGAATGTTTTTGTTGTTGTCGAAACTGAAATTGAACACCTTGATATTTAAAAATAATAATCAAACAAACGGACCTCAAAAAGCAGTAATCTCTCAGCACTATTAGCCACAGGTTTTCACTGTCTAGTATAAAGAAACTCCTGGACTCTGGGTTGGAGTACTAATGTGTTTTTCTTTCTACCTGGTAGTTAACCCCTCACCTGCCATACCACATCTGAATCAGTCGCTGATTAGAAGGAGAAAATTAAACCAGAAGTGTTGTTTTGTCCCACCAGAACCAGAGGTGAATAACCCTGGTCCTGTATTCACAAAGCACTTCAGAGATCAGCACTCCTGGTCTGACACAGCTACGACCTGTCCTCTCCCTGTGCCTTGGAGGTCCCCCTCCTCTCTCCCTGTACCTTGGAGGTCCCCCTCCTCTCTCCCTGTGCCTTGGAGGTCCCCCTCCTCTCTCCCTGTGCCTTGGAGGTCCCCCTCCTCTCTCCCTGTGCCTTGGAGGTCCCCCTCCTCTCTCCCTGTGCCTTGGAGGTCCCCCTCCTCTCTCCCTGTGCCTTGGAGGTCCCCCTCCTCTCTCCCTGTGCCTTGGAGGTCCCCCTCCTCTCTCCCTGTGCCTTGGAGGTCCCCCTCCTCTCTCCCTGTACCTTGGAGGTCCCCCTCCTCTCTCCCTGTACCTTGGAGGTCCCCCTCCTCTCTCCCTGTACCTTGGAGGTCCCCCTCCTCTCTCCCTGTGCCTTGGAGGTCCCCCTCCTCTCTCCCTGTACCTTGGAGGTCCCCCTCCTCTCTCCCTGTACCTTGGAGGTCCCCCTCCTCTCTCCCTGTACCTTGGAGGTCCCCCTCCTCTCTCCCTGTACCTTGGAGGTCCCCCTCCTCTCTCCCTGTACCTTGGAGGTCCCCCTCCTCTCTCCCAGTACCTTGGAGGTCCCCCTCCTCTCTGTCTGTGTCTTGGAGATCCCCCCCTCTCTCTGTACCTTGGAGGTCCCCCTCCTCTCTCCCTGTGCCTTGGAGGTCCCCCTCTTCTCTCTCCCTGTGCCTTGGAGGTCCCCCTCCTCTCTCTCTGTACCTTGGAGGTCCCCCTCTTCTCTCTCTCTGTACCTTGGAGGTCCCCCTCCTCTCTCCCTGTGCCTTGGAGGTCCCCCTCCTCTCTCTCTGTGCCTTGGAGGTCCCCCTCCTCTCTCTCTGTACCTTGGAGGTCCCCCTCCTCTCTCTCTGTACCTTGGAGGTCCCCCTCCTCTCTCCCTGTGCCTTGGAGGTCCCCCTCCTCTCTCTCTGTGCCTTGGAGGTCCCCCTCCTCTCTCTCTGTACCTTGGAGGTCCCCCTCCTCTCTCTCTGTACCTTGGAGGTCCCCCTCCTCTCTCTCTGTACCTTGGAGGTCCCCCCCTCCTCTCTCCCTGTGCCTTGGAGGTCCCCCCCTCCTCTCTCCCTGTACCTTGGAGGTCCCCCTCTTCTCTCTCGCTCTCTCTGTACCTTGGAGGTGGCGTGGTTGAGCATCTCCTGCCAGGTGGGGTCCAGAGTGTTCCTGTCTGCCAGGAGCCCCTGCTCTGCCACGTACACCATCTCTCTGGCAGCCGTATGCATGGAGACGGCTCTCTCGTACCGCAACGCTGCCTTCTGCGTCTCCTGCTGGGCCTATGAAAACAACAACCAATCATAGTTCAGTAAAGAACACCACACAACCAATCATAGTTCAGCTAAGGACACTACAATGAATCATAGTAAGAGAGACACCACAATCAATCATAGTTCAGTAACAGACACACCACAACCAACCAGACGACAAACCAATTACTAAGGGGCGAATCCTTACTTACAGTAAAGTTCAAATGTAATTCCCATTGACATCAATCCATGACTAAATGAAAATCTGATTTAAAGGGAAGTTAGGATTAGCCTCTAAAATCAGGAGAATGATGTTGGTGGTGCCAGGAAAACAGGAAGTCTCCCCATCACCAGCTATAAAACAGGAAGTCTCCCCATCACCATCTATAAAACAGGAAGTCTCCCCATCATCAGCTATAAAACAGGAAGTCTCCCCATCACCAGCTATAAAACAGGAAGTCTCCCCATCACCAGCTATAAAACAGGAAGTCTCCCCATCACCAGCTATAAAACAGGAAGTCTCCCCAACACCAGCTATAAAACAGGAAGTCTCCCCAACACCAGCTATAAAACAGGAAGTCTCCCCATCACCTGCTATAAAACAGGAAGTCTCCCCATCACCAGGAAGTCTCCCCATCACCAGCTATAAAACAGGAAGTCTCCCCATCACCAGGAAGTCTCCCCATCACCAGCTATAAAACAGGAAGTCTCCCCATCACCTGCTATAAAACAGGAAGTCTCCCCATCACCAGGAAGTCTCCCCATCACCAGCTATAAAACAGGAAGTCTCCCCATCACCAGCTATAAAACAGGAAGTCTCCCCATCACCAGGAAGTCTCCCCATCACCAGCTATAAAACAGGAAGTCTCCCCATCACCTGCTATAAAACAGGAAGTCTCCCCATCACCAGGAAGTCTCCCCATCACCAGCTATAAAACAGGAAGTCTCCCCATCACCAGGAAGTCTCCCCATCACCAGCTATAAAACAGGAAGTCTCCCCATCACCAGCTATAAAACAAGAAGTCTCCCCATCACCATCTATAAAACAGGAAGTCTCCCCATCACCAGCTATAAAACAGGAAGTCTCCCCATCACCAGCTATAAAACAGGAAGTCTCCCCATCACCAGCTATAAAACAGGAAGTCTCCCCATCACCAGCTATAAAACAGGAAGTCTCCCCATCACCAGCTATAAAACAGGAAGTCTCCCCATCACCAGCTATAAAACAGGAAGTCTCCCCATCACCAGCTATAAAACAGGAAGTCTCCCCATCACCAGCTATAAAACAGGAAGTCTCCCCATCACCAGCTATAAAACAGGAAGTCTCCCCATCACCAGCTATAAAACAGGAAGTCTCCCCATCACCTGCTATAAAACAGGAAGTCTCCCCATCACCAGGAAGTCTCCCCATCACCAGCTATAAAACAGGAAGTCTCCCCATCACCAGGAAGTCTCCCCATCACCAGCTATAAAACAGGAAGTCTCCCCATCACCTGCTATAAAACAGGAAGTCTCCCCATCACCAGGAAGTCTCCCCATCACCAGCTATAAAACAGGAAGTCTCCCCATCACCAGCTATAAAACAGGAAGTCTCCCCATCACCAGGAAGTCTCCCCATCACCAGCTATAAAACAGGAAGTCTCCCCATCACCTGCTATAAAACAGGAAGTCTCCCCATCACCAGGAAGTCTCCCCATCACCAGCTATAAAACAGGAAGTCTCCCCATCACCAGGAAGTCTCCCCATCACCAGCTATAAAACAGGAAGTCTCCCCATCACCAGCTATAAAACAGGAAGTCTCCCCATCACCAGGAAGTCTCCCCATCACCAGCTATAAAACAGGAAGTCTCCCCATCACCAGGAAGTCTCCCCATCACCAGCTATAAAACAGGAAGTCTCCCCATCACCAGCTATAAAACAGGAAGTCTCCCCATCACCAGCTATAAAACAGGAAGTCTCCCCATCACCAGCTATAAAACAGGAAGTCTCCCCATCACCAGCTATAAAACAGGAAGTCTCCCCATCACCAGCTATAAAACAGGAAGTCTCCCCATCACCAGGAAGTCTCCCCATCACCAGCTATAAAACAGGAAGTCTCCCCATCACCAGCTATAAAACAGGAAGTCTCCCCATCACCAGCTATAAAACAGGAAGTCTCCCCATCACCAGCTATAAAACAGGAAGTCTCCCCATCACCAGGAAGTCTCCCCATCACCAGCTATAAAACAGGAAGTCTCCCCATCACCAGCTATAAAACAGGAAGTCTCCCCAACACCAGGAAGTCTCCCCATCACCAGCTATAAAACAGGAAGTCTCCCCATCACCAGGAAGTCTCCCCATCACCAGCTATAAAACAGGAAGTCTCCCCATCACCAGCTATAAAACAGGAAGTCTCCCCATCACCAGGAAGTCTCCCCATCACCAGCTATAAAACAGGAAGTCTCCCCATCACCAGCTATAAAACAGGAAGTCTCCCCATCACCAGGAAGTCTCCCCATCACCAGCTATAAAACAGGAAGTCTCCCCATCACCAGCTATAAAACAGGAAGTCTCCCCAACACCAGGAAGTCTCCCCATCACCAGCTATAAAACAGGAAGTCTCCCCATCACCAGCTATAAAACAGGAAGTCTCCCCATCACCAGCTATAAAACAGGAAGTCTCCCCATCACCAGGAAGTCTCCCCATCACCAGCTATAAAACAGGAAGTCTCCCCATCACCAGCTATAAAACAGGAAGTCTCCCCATCACCAGGAATTCTCCCCATCACCAGCTATAAAACAGGAAGTCTCCCCATCACCAGCTATAAAACAGGAAGTCTCCCCATCACCAGCTATAAAACAGGAAGTCTCCCCATCACCAGCTATAAAACAGGAAGTCTCCCCATCACCAGGAAGTCTCCCCATCACCAGCTATAAAACAGGAAGTCTCCCCATCACCAGCTATAAAACAGGAAGTCTCCCCATCACCAGGAAGTCTCCCCATCACCAGCTATAAAACAGGAAGTCTCCCCATCACCAGCTATAAAACAGGAAGTCTCCCCATCACCAGGAAGTCTCCCCATCACCAGCTATAAAACAGGAAGTCTCCCCATCACCAGCTATAAAACAGGAAGTCTCCCCAACACCAGGAAGTCTCCCCATCACCAGCTATAAAACAGGAAGTCTCCCCATCACCAGCTATAAAACAGGAAGTCTCCCCATCACCAGCTATAAAACAGGAAGTCTCCCCATCACCAGGAAGTCTCCCCATCACCAGCTATAAAACAGGAAGTCTCCCCATCACCAGCTATAAAACAGGAAGTCTCCCCAACACCAGGAAGTCTCCCCATCACCAGCTATAAAACAGGAAGTCTCCCCATCACCAGCTATAAAACAGGAAGTCTCCCCATCACCAGCTATAAAACAGGAAGTCTCCCCATCACCAGGAAGTCTCCCCATCACCAGCTATAAAACAGGAAGTCTCCCCATCACCAGCTATAAAACAGGAAGTCTCCCCAACACCAGGAAGTCTCCCCATCACCAGCTATAAAACAGGAAGTCTCCCCATCACCAGCTATAAAACAGGAAGTCTCCCCATCACCAGCTATAAAACAGGAAGTCTCCCCAACACCAGGAAGTCTCCCCATCACCAGCTATAAAACAGGAAGTCTCCCCATCACCAGCTATAAAACAGGAAGTCTCCCCAACACCAGGAAGTCTCCCCATCACCAGCTATAAAACAGGAAGTCTCCCCATCACCAGCTATAAAACAGGAAGTCTCCCCATCACCAGCTATAAAACAGGAAGTCTCCCCATCACCAGCTATAAAACAGGAAGTCTCCCCATCACCAGCTATAAAACAGGAAGTCTCCCCATCACCAGCTATAAAACAAGAAGACGGCAGCAACAGCCACAAATCATAGAGAAGTGAACCATGAAAATAGCTGATCCTCATCGTATTCTAGTCATGCTAGTTGGTAAATTATGTCAAAGCCAGAGAGGGGGAACATTTGTCCATGTTGGTTTAGGGAGAAAGAGCGGGGCACTTCGAGACGAGGTGTAGGTCCCAAGTGGCACACTATTCCCTACACACTACTACCCTTAGGGCCCTGGTCAAAAATAGTGCAGTATAAAGGGAAAAGGGTGCAATTTGGAACACGCACAAGGTGACTCAGAATCCCAGGAGGGAGTGGAGCCGGAGAGAGGCCGCATCAGCAGGAGGGGGCGGGGCCGGAGAGAGGCCGCATCAGCAGGAGGGGGCGGGGCCGGAGAGAGGCCGCATCAGCAGGAGGGGGCGGGGCCGGAGAGAGGCCGCATCAGCAGGAGGGGGCGGGGCCGGAGAGAGGCCGCATCAGCAGGAGGGGGCGGGGCCGGAGAGAGCCGCATCAGCAGGAGGGGGCGGGGCCGGAGAGAGGCCGCATCAGCAGGAGGGGGCGGAGCCGGAGAGAGGCCGCATCAGCAGGAGGGGGCGGGGCCGGAGAGAGGCCGCATCAGCAGGAGGGGGCGGGGCCGGATAGACGCACAAGGTTGCCCAAAGTTTAGGGTCGTCAGGCAAAGATTGATGACTGCTTCACTCTTCAACACCAGTTATAATAATTTTTGTGACACGGTTCCCTTGACTGTCTGTCTCGCTCAATAGCAGTCAGACGTGTGCCAGGTCGAACCAAGCAACTGTTTTGAGGACAGAATAATAAATAAATAAACATTTTTAAAAAATTAAATCACACAACAACAAAACAGTGCTTGGTTGTCTCCTGAATAGACGTAGACGTAGTTAACATCTAAATGCCTGGGGAAAGGACGTAGTTAACATCTAAATGCCTGGGGAAAGGACGTGGTTAACATCTAAATGCCTGGGGAAAGGACGTAGTTAACATCTAAATGCCTGGGGAAAGGACGTAGTTAACATCTAAATGCCTGGGGAAAGGACGTAGTTAACATCTAAATGCCTGGGGAAAGGACGTAGTTAACATCTAAATGCCTGGGGAAAGGGCGTAGTTAACATCTAAATGCCTGGGGAAAGGACGTAGTTAACATCTAAATGCCTGGGGAAAGGACGTAGTTAACATCTAAATGCCTGGGGAAAGGACGTAGTTAACATCTAAATGCCTGGGGAAAGGACGTAGTTAACATCTAAATGCCTGGGGAAAGGACGTAGTTAACATCTAAATGCCTGGGGAAAGGACGTAGTTAACATCTAAATGCCTGGGGAAAGGACGTAGTTAACATCTAAATGGCTGGGGAAAGGGCGTAGTTAACATCTAAATGGCTGGGGAAAGGGCGTAGTTAACATCTAAATGCCTGGGGAAAGGGCGTAGTTAACATCTAAATGCCTGGGGAAAGGACGTAGTTAACATCTAAATGCCTGGGGAAAGGACGTAGTTAACATCTAAATGCCTGGGGAAAGGACGTAGTTAACATCTAAATGCCTGGGGAAAGGACGTAGTTAACATCTAAATGCCTGGGGAAAGGACGTAGTTAACATCTAAATGCCTGGGGAAAGGACGTAGTTAACATCTAAATGCCTGGGGAAAGGACGTAGTTAACATCTAAATGCCTGGGGAAAGGACGTAGTTAACATCTAAATGCCTGGGGAAAGGACGTAGTTAACATCTAAATGCCTGGGGAAAGGACGTAGTTAACATCTAAATGCTTGGGGAAAGGACGTAGTTAACATCTAAATGCCTGGGGAAAGGACGTAGTTAACATCTAAATGCCTGGGGAAAGGATGTAGTTAACATCTAAATGCCTGGGGAAAGGACGTAGTTAACATCTAAATGCCTGGGGAAAGGACGTAGTTAACATCTAAATGCCTGGGGAAAGGACGTAGTTAACATACATTCTGAAGGACCTGTAATTCCACGTTGACATTATGGGGTTGGTGTATAAACCAGTGAAAATACATCTCAATATAATCCATTTTAAAATGAAGCTGTAACACAACAAAATGTGGAATAAGTCAACAGGTGTGAATACTTTCCAAAAAGGCTAATGTAGATTTTCCTAACGTTGGTCACACGGTGACAGTTTCCTTAAGCACAGACACAGACAGACATAGACATAGACACAGACACAGACACAGAGACAGAGACAGACACAGACATAGACATAGACATAGACATAGACATAGACATAGACATAGAGACAGACATAAGAGACAGACATAAGAGACAGAAATAGAGACAGACATAGACAGAGACATAAAGACAGACATAAAGACAGACATAGACACAGACAGACATAGACACAGACAGACATAGACACAGACAGACATAGACACAGACAGACATAGACACAGACAGACATAGACACAGACAGACATAGACACAGACATAGAGACAGACATAGAGACATAGACAGACAGACAGAGACATAGAGACAGACATAGACATAGAGACAGACATAGACATAGAGACAGACATAGACATAGAGACAGACATAGACATAGAGACAGACAGAGACAGACAGACATAGAGACATAGAGACAGACAGAGACAGACAGACATAGAGACAGACAGACATAGAGACAGACAGACATAGAGACAGACAGACATAGACAGACATAGACACAGACAGACATAAACACAGACAGACATAGACAGAGACATAGAGACAGAGACATAAAGACAGACATAGAGACAGACAGACATAGAGACAGACAGACATAGAGACAGACATAGAGACAGACAGACATAGAGACAGACAGACAGAGACATAGACAGACAAAGACAGACATAGAGACAGACAAAGACAGACATAGAGACAGACAAAGACAGACAGAGAGACAGACAGACATAGAGACAGACAGACATAGAGACAGACAGACATAGAGACAGACAGACATAGAGACAGACAGACATAGAGACAGACAGACATAGAGACAGACATAGAGACAGACAGAGACAGACATAGAGACAGACAGACATAGAGACAGACAGACATAGAGACAGACAGACATAGAGACAGACAGAGATAGACACAGACAGAGATAGACACAGACAGAGACAGACAGACAGACATAGAGACAGACATAGAGACAAACATAGACATAGACACAGACATAGAGACAGACAGACATAGACACAGACAGACAGACAGACAGACAGACAGACAGACAGACAGACACAGATATAGAGACAGACAGACAGACATAGACATAGAGACAGACAGACAGACATAGACATAGAGACAGACATAGACACAGACATAGACATAGAGACAGACATAGAGACAGACATAGACAGACAGACAGACATAGACATAGAGACAGACAGACATAGACATAGAGACAGACAGACATAGACAGAGACAGACATAGACATAGAGACAGACATAGACACAGACATAGACATAGACATAGACACAGACACAGACAAAGCTAAATGTCTAGAAGAAATGCTGATCCCAGTGTCTTCTCCTTTCCTCTGCTGCATTGGCCGTGAGGTTGGTTGCTGCTAACCAGATCACATTTCCAATCCATGATTTACTTAATTGGTTTCAATTAGATCCCTGAGGGTTACACAAAATATTTCCATTAGTTCTAATTACAGTTTGGAAATAGCCTTCGCAACGCTGCTTAAACATGGACTGGCACTCGTGCCCCGTTTCACCAAGGGACCTCAGACTGGAGTGAAAAGTTCACCTTCCAAAGGTTAAATTGTTTTATGTAATCAATAAGGATGACTCATTAGGCGGCTTAAGTACTACGTCTATTACAACAACTTGGAAGGTTAAATTCATATAAGAATCTTAATGAAATGTTTTTTTTTTTTTTTTACACATTCATGTGTGTGTATTAAGTTATGCAAATATACAGTGGCCTTCGGATCGTATTCAAACCCTTTGACATTTTGTTATGTTACACACTTATTCTAAAATGGATTAAATACCTTTAAAAAAGTCCTCAGCAATATACACACACACACACAAAATATCCCATCATGACAACGCGAAAACAGTTTTTGGAAAATTGTAGAAAATTTATTAAAATCAGAAATACCACATTTACATAACTATTCAAACCCTTTGATATGAGACTTGAAATTGAGCTCAGGTGCATTCTGTTTCCATTGATCATCCTTGGGATGTTTCTACAACTTGATTTGAGTTCACCTGTGGTTAATTCAATTGATTGGACATGATTTTGGAAAGGTATACACCTGTCAATATAAGGTACCTCAGTTGACAGTGCACGTCAGAGCGAAAACCAAGCCATAAGGTTGAAGGAATTGTCCGTCAAGCTCCAAGACAGGATTTTGTCGAAGCACAGATGTGGGGAAGGGTACCAAAAAAATGTCTGGAGCATTGAAGGTCCCCAAGAACACAGTGGCCTCCATCATTCTTAAATGGAAGAAGTTTGGAACCACCAAGACTTCCTAGAGCTGGACGCCCAGCCAAACTGACCAATCGGGGGAGAAGAGCCTTGGTCAGGGAGGTGACCAGGTATATGATGGTCGCTCTGACAGAGCTCCAGAGTTCCTCTGGAGATGGTTGTCCTTCTGGAGGGTTCTCCCATCTCTGCGGCACTCCACCAATCAGGTCTTTATGGTAGAGTGGCCAGGCGGCAACCACTCCTCAGTAAAAGGCACACATGGAATTTGCCAAAAGGCACCTAAAGACTCTCAGACCATGAGAAACAAGATTCTCTGGTCTGATGAAACCAAGATTGAAATCTTTGGCCTGAATACCAAGCGTCACATCTGGAGGGAATCTGGCACCCTCCCTACGGTGAAGCATGGTGGTGTTAGCGTCATGCTGTGGGGATGTTTTTCAGTGGCAGGGGCTAGGAGACTAGTCAGGATCGAGGGAAAGATGAAAGGAGCAAAGTACAGAGAGATCCTTGATGAAAACCTGCTCCAGAGCGCTCAGGACCTGATCGAACATCGCTGGAGACCTAAAAATATCTGTGCAGCAACGCTCCCCATCCAACCTGACAGAGCTTGAGGGGCTGCAGGGAAGAGTGGGAGAAACTCCCCAAATACAGGTGTGCCAAGCTTGTAGCGTCATACCCAAGAAGACTCGAGGCTGTAATCCCTGCCAAAGGTGCTTCAAAGTACTGAGTAAAACGTCTGAATATTTATGTAAATGTAATATTTCAGTTTATTTGTAATAAATTAGCAAACATTTCTGGAAATCTAACTTTATTTGCCACATGCGCCGAATACAACAAGTTTAGACTTTCCCGTGAAACACAGTGAAGACACTTGACAGTTGGTCCGTGCATGCTTTGAGTACACGTCTTGGTAATTCGTCAAGCCCAGCGGCTTTGTGAATGTTGACCTGTTTAAAGGTTTTGTTCACATCGGCGACCGAGAGCGTTATCACACAGTCATCCAGAACAGCTGGTGCTCTCATGCATGCTTCTGTGTTGCTTGCTTCAAAGCGAGCATAAAAGGCATTCAGCTCGTCTAGTAGGCTCGCGTCACTGGGCAGCTTGCATCTGGGTTTCCCTTTGTAGTCCGTAACGGTTTTCAAGTCCTGCCACATCTGACGAGCGTCAGAGCCGGTGTAGTAGGATTCAATCTTAATCCTGTATTGATGCTTTGCTTGTTTGATGGTTAGTCTGAGGGCATAGCGGGATTTCTTATAAGGGTCCAGATTAGTCTCCCTCTCCTTGAAAGCAGCAGCTCTAGCCTTTAGCTCGATGCGGATGTTGCCTGTAATCCATGGCTTCTGGTTGGGATATGTATGTACAGTCACTGTAGGGGCGACGTCATCGATGCACTTATTGATGAAGCCGGTGTCTGAGGTGGTGTACTCCTCAATGCCATTGGATGAATCCCGGAACATATTCCAGTCTGTGATAGCAAAACGGTACTACAGCGTAGCATCCACGTCATCTGACCACTTCCGTATTGAGCGAGTCACTGTTACTTCCTGCTTTAGCTTTTGCTTGTAAGCAGGAATCAGGAGGATAAAATTGGTCAGATTTGCCAAATGGAGGGCGGAGCATCTCTGTGTCTGGAGTAAAAGTGTTCTAGGATTTTTTTCCCCCCCTGGTTGGATATGTGACATGCTGGTAAAAATTTGGCAAAACTGATTTAAGTTTCCCTGTATTAAAGTCCCCGGCCACTAGGAGCGCCGCTTCTGGGTGAGCATATTCTTCTTTGCTTATGGCCTTATAGAGTTCGTTGAGTGCGGTCTTAGTGCCAGCATCGTTTTGAGGTGGTAAATAGACTCCTACGAATAATACAAATGAGGACTCTCTTGGTAGATAGTGTGGTCTGCAGCTTATCATATGGTACTCTACCTCAGGCGAGCAATACCGAGACTTTTTTAAATATTAGACATCGCGCACCAGCTGTTATTGACAAAAAGACACACACCCCCACTCATCATCTTACCAGAGGTAGCGTCTCTGTTCTGCCGGCGCATGGAAAATCCCGCTAGCTCTACATTGTCCGTATTTTCGTTCAGCCACTTCTCTGTGAAACATAAGATGCTACAGTTTTTAATGTCCCGTTGGTAGGATCATCTCCATAGTAGGTAATCAATTTCATTTTCCAATGATTGCACGTTAGCAAGAATGGAAGGCACTGGGAGTTTACTCGCTCGCCTCCGGATTCTCAGAAGGATCCCCGCTCTGCGTCCCCTTTTCTTCACGCAAAAGGCATGGATCTGGGCCTGTTCCAGTGAAAGAAAGCAGGATATCCTTCTCGTCAGACTCGTTAAAGGGAAAAAAAATATTCCAGTGCGTGGTGAGTAATCACTTTTCTTATTTTTTTATTTATTTTACCCCCTTTTCGTGGTATCCAATTGTTAGTAATTACTATCTTGTCTCATCGCTACAACTCCCGTACGGGCTCGGGAGAGACGAAGGCTGAAAGTCATGCGTCCTCCGATACACAACCCAACCAAGCCGCACTGCTTCTTAACACAGCTCGCATCCAACCTGGAAGTCAACCACACCAATGTGTCGGAGGAAACACTGTGCACCTGGCAACCTTGGTTAGCGCGCACTGCATCCGGCCCGCCACAGGAGTCGCTAGTGCGCGATGAGACAAGGATATCCCTACCGGCCAAACCCTTCCTAACCCGGACGACGCTGGGCCAATTGTGCATCACCCCACGGACCTCCCGGTCAAGGCCCAGCTGCGAAGGAGCCTGGGCAAGAACCCAGAGTCTCTGGTGGCACAGCTAGCACTGCAATGCCGTGCCCTAGACCACTGCGTCACCCGGGAGGCCCAGTAATCGCTTATCTGAAGTCCAGAAGTTATTTTTGGTCATAAGAGACAGTAGCAGCAACATTACGTACACAATAAGCGAAAAAATAAAATTACACAAAACGCAAAAAACATAAAATAGCACAATTGGTTCGGAGAATGTAAAATGTCAGCCATGTTCTTCGGCACCATTTTTCCAAAAAACTGTTTTTGCTTTGTCATTATGTGGTACTGTGTGTAGATTGAAGTCAAGGGGTCTGAATACTTTCCCGAAGGCACTGTAGGTTGACAGAGGCTGGGTAACTAAATGGCTATTTTGCCACACCAGAGATAATATTAAAAACTTTTCGATGAGCACCCAAAACATCAAAACACACATCCAGTCCGACACACAACCCCCACACAAACACCAACCTCTTTGGCTAGTCTGCGGGCTTCGTAGTAGGGCCTGGCCTTCTCAATGCAGGTCCCTAGCTGGGATCCCTGAGCATTGAGCTTCCTGGCTGAGTCAGTGAGGATCCTCCTGTAGGTGGACCTAGCATCCTGAAGGGGAGAGAGACATTCCCCAGTTAACCTCATAGCTCAGTACTGTAATTGATAGGCTACCATCAAATGATATCACTCCAATAACATCCTCAAGAGGTTTTCACAATAGACCTTAAGGCTTGGGAAGTAAGTAATCTCCTTCACACTGCTTCTCTGACCTCTGCTCAATAACAACATGTGGAAAGGTTTACATTACTGTGTGCAGTGAATTTAGTGTGTGTTGACGAGGACCTTGCGGCTTAGTGAGACCTGAAATCACATGACATTATCTAATGTCAACACCAAGAGAAAGAGTGAGTAGGCTATAGCACTAGCATACACTGGGTATACCAAACATTAGGAACACCTTCCCTTTTCCCTGTTGGGGCATGTCGAAAGCGAGAAGCTGGCCCATGTTGACTCCAACGCTCCCCACAGTTGTGTCAAGTTGGCTGGATGTCTTTTGGGTGGTGGACCATTCTTGATACACAAGTGGAAACTGTTGAGCGTGGAAAAACCCAGCAGTGTTGCAGTTCTTGTATGTGTGGCCTTCTGAATGGCAACAAAACACAACCCATGTCTCTATTGTCTCAAGGCTTAGAAATCCTTCTTTAACCTTTCTCCTTATATTTATCTACACCGATTGAAGTGTCGATAACATCAATAAGGGATCATAGCTTTCAGCTGGAGTCACCTGGTCAGTCGGTCATGGAAAGAGCAGGTGTTTTTAATGTTTTAGAAACTGACTATCAGTCATACAGACACCGTACCGTGTTGGGTTGTGTGGCTGATGGTCTGTTCTGGGACAAATAGACCTAGACTCCCCAGACATGTTAGATTTGATTCTGGGTTATGAGGCTAGCTGACAAAAAGCTCACTCACATCCAGTTTCAGTTCCAGCTTGTTGATTTCATCACTGGCCTGATTGAGGTGCTCTAGCTCCTCCTGGGAGAGAGCAGAGAGAGAGAAAGAGAGCAAAAAAAAAAGAAGATTAAAAGATTTAGTATTGGGACTGGCTTTCATCACAATAAGAGAGAATGTTTAATATTGGGTTTGGCCTGGCCATAAACTTCATTACAATAAGTATGAAATAAATCCCAGTGAAATTGTGGAAGCCATTTGCAATGCAGATGTGGGATTTAAATTGCATTTAAGATAAATGATACAAGAGTCTGCCATACTGACATTTAGTTTCGTCTATGGTTATTTACAGCTAATGTCGCTATATTGACAGCGGAATATAAGCAGTATGGAGCATTGGTTTGCAATGACAAACATGAAAGAAGTCAGATACTGTACCGGCTGCTGTACTACAGTTTAATAAAATTCTAAACTTGCCTGAATTCTAGGGTCCAATTCCTCTTCATATTTGCCTTCTTCATTAGCAGCATCAACATTTTGTCCTGTGTCATCATCATCCTCACATTCTGTTTTCATGTTGTCCAGAGTGTTTTCGTTCCCTCCTCCTTCTCTCAGGATGCTGTTGTCCCCATCCTCAGCCTCTTCGCCGGGGGTCTCCTCCCGTATGTCCGACGGATCGGGACCCCCGGAACCGAATGGACTTTCACGCGAGCTCCCTGGTTCCATTCGTGGCCGACTGTGTTTCGGAGGTTTGCTCGCCCAGAGGTGAAGCATCCATTTATGCAAGTCGTATAAATGTACAAAAATACGTGCTACGTGCACCACATGTCGGAAATTCACGTTTGCAATGAGCAACTATTCCTAGCTAAACTAGCAGCTAGGTCTCTGTTGTTAGCTAGCTAAAGGCTGTCACCAAGGCATTGCTTTAATTGGCTGGATAACTAGCTAAGGTCAGCTAGCTATTAGCTGGTATTGCGCTGAATTTGCAGGTAGGTGACCAACTCAAAATGTAGCTCCACTTACACCAGATTACGTCATTACATGATCTGTCCCGTAGCTTGAACTAGTACAATTACTTTAGACAAACCGGTCCTTCTGACTTCCTGTCATAATATGACTTTTACGATAAAAATCTGCAAAAAAAAAACATAAGTTTGAAGGTATTAAACATGTATATATATGGCTGTCAAACAAGCTTTGTATCAATCCCCCTGCCCTGTGCTGATAGCACTTGGTATCGAATGTATCAGCGTGAACATTTTTTGAAATGGCTTCATTGATATGTTTGATTTAATCATATCATACAGTATTTTTTTTAAAACATTAAATGCATTTAATAGCAGACTTGCATGTTAAATCCCACATTGTTATGCATGGCTCTTCTGCAATTACATTTACTGAACCTTTATTTAACTAGGCAAGTCAGTTAATAACAAATTCTTATTTACAATGAAGGCCTACACCAGCCAATTCCATATGGAACTCACTGCCAGTTGTGATACAGCCTTGAATCGAACCAGAGTGTCTGTAGTTAAGCCTCATAGTACTGAGATGCAGTTCCTTAGACCACTGCGCCACTCGGGAGCCCACAACTCATGTCTGAAAGGTTTGCTGGTAATGCATAAAATTACAGGCATTGCAGGCTGTCTTACACTTCTTCATATCACTTGTCACACCAACCCAAAAGTAGACAATGGACAATATCAACAACAAAAATAAAGTAGTTGCAGTTGCTTACTCCATTTTGTCTTTCCCAATACCAGTCACTGTAGCCTGAGTACCAGTCTTTCCTAGCCAAGTCATTATGGAAAAATATTATTTAATGTAAATATTATTTAATGTAAAATATATATATATATATATCCTTATTCCTTTTCCTCTCTTGATCCCTCTCTCATGATAACACAGAAGGAGCAAGTGTGACTGTCATTTCCAGAACCTCTTGACTTCGCCGTGTCCCGGCGGGGGAAACCACAATCACTCTGTGAGCCACATTCTGCCACACCAGGCAGCCCCTGGAGAACAGATACAGACAGAGAGAATTTTGTGTTAAAAGTGATAAGACACGAGCCTGCGCCCCAAAATAGCACCCTATTCCCTATGTAGTGCACTACTTTTGACCAGGAAGGTCAGACAATATTGCTACATGTTAGGCTAGTGATGGAAATGGAATTCTAACATTTGTTGATCTACCACCCGTTTTATTGGTTCAAAACGTCAGAGGATGGATAGAAGACGGTAGCCAGGCTAATTCATTTAAGAGTACATTTTATTATGCACGGTTAATCACTGCTCCCCACAAGAAAGCAGCGGTAATGTCTCTTGAGCTGGAGCCAACGTCATAGGTTGGAATTACTCCTCAGACCTGAAGTTCCTCCCTTGTTTCATTACAATAACGTTCATATACACATACATATATATGAGCGAGAGACAGAGAGAGAGAGACACAGAGAGAGAGAGACAGAGACCGAGAGAAAATAAAACAAGATATCTGACCTGAGCTCTGTCTCTTAACACCTCAAAGTCAGCCTGGGAGATTAATTGGTTATACAGCACTCCCGAGATGGACAGATTGTTAGAGAGGTAGAGAGGACGGGAGGTACAGTAGAGAGGAGCGAGAGACACAGAAAGAATTAAATCAGACGCAGGTAGCTGGCAGATGACATCAATACTCTTTCACTCTATTCCCGTTTACAGCACATCTGAGAGCAGGGGTTACAGCTCACAACACACATAACACAGCCTGTATAGACTGAGTGCTATCATACAGGGACAAGCCACCTCATGTCAGTCATAACCTACAGGGGGAAGAAAATGAAGATCAATCAACTTTATAAGTCCTCAGGGAGTAGCTAGAGATCCAATGCAGGAGAAAATACAGGCCTGGGGCCTTTATTTAGAAAGTGCCTCAGAGTAGGGAGTCAGGATGTTTTTATGGGTCAAAGTGGGACATAGGTGGTGGGCGTGGCCAATGGCACGAGCAAGAGCAGTGTACGGGTTTCTCTTTTCTTTCTGGTGATTGTAAATTCTCAAAGATTATCTTATTAAAATATATATAGGTCCATTATATTTTCTACTTTAACTATCTGGTTTTAGTCTTAAGTTTACAATGAAAATAAAAACATTTTTAATTATTTTCATTAATAAATAATTTACATTTACACCCTAGGTGACCCGAAAAAACACAAAGGCCACCAAGACTTTCCTACACAGGGAAAAAAAAAAACTATTTTAGATCACAATGACTAGTATTAACATGGATAGAGGGGACCTGATCCCAGATCAGCACTCCTACTCAAACTGGTTACATTTCAAAGCACTGAAGTCTTACGGCCTGTTTCTCCCAGCAACTGATTCTGAATTCCTATTTTAATGGCACGTCTCATATGGTTATTACCAGAGATAAGAGACACTGGTTTCCCCTGGGTGAGAGAGCATATGATCTCACCAACCAATAGTTGGGACGGACAATATTCATCACAATAAAAAAAAAAAAAAGAGAAATCTACTTGTGAAAGCTTGTATTAAAACACACACACGGCCTCACCCTCAGTGGACTGTTGTCAATCTCTCTCCAGCGCCCATAGTCTGATCTGGTCTGTGATTGTGGGGGGGGGGGGCAGCACTGGGTTCTGAGAGACACGAAGAGAGTAGGTAGAAGTTAAGCCTTGTCCCAAATGGCACCCTATTCCCTATGTAGTGTACTACTTTTGACCAGGGACCATCGGGCTCTGGTGTAAATGACTGCACTATATAAGTAATAGGATGCCATTTGGAACACACTAGTCTAGCATGGTAATGTAAGGATGAGCCTCTAGTGTGGGAGTAGCCACAGACTGGTAGGTCAGCTATTAATGTCATCAAAATGGTAAAGAGGGCTGAGGACAGAGGAGGAAGAGACAAGTAAAAACAAAAAGAGATGGTGAAAGGGGGGACAAGAGAGAGGTGGAAGGGGGGGACAAGAGAGGTGTGTGTAGAAAGAGATGGTGAAAGGGGGAGACAAGAGAGAGAGGTGTGTGTAGAAAGAGATGGTGGAAGGGGGAGACAAGAGAGAGAGGTGTGTGTAGAAAGAGATGGTGAAAGGGGGAGACAAGAGAGAGAGGTGTGTGTAGAAAGAGATGGTGGAAGGGGGAGACAAGAGAGAGAGGTGTGTGTAGAAAGAGATAGTGAAAGGGGGAGACAAGAGAGAGAGGTGTGTGTAGAAAGAGATGGTGGAAGGGGGGACAAGAGAGAGAGGTGGAGAAATAGAGATGGGAGGGGGGACAAGAGAGAGGTGGAGAAAGAGAGGTGGGAGGGGGGACAAGAGAGAGGTGGAGAAATAGAGATGGGAGGGGGGACAAGAGAGGTGGAGAAAGAGAGGTGGGAGGGGGGACAAGAGAGAGGTGGAGAAATAGAGGTGGAAGGGGAGACAAGAGAGAGAGGTGGAGAAATAGAGATGGGAGGGGGGACAAGAGAGAGGTGGAGAAAGAGAGGTGGGAGGGGGGACAAGAGAGAGGTGGAGAAATAGAGGTGGAAGGGGAGACAAGAGAGAGAGGTGGAGAAAGAGAGATGGGAGGGGGGACAAGAGAGAGGTGGAGAAATAGAGGTGGAAGGGGAGACAAGAGAGAGAGGTGGAGAAAGAGAGATGGGAGGGGGGACAAGAGAGAGAGGTGGAGAAAGAGAGATGGGAGGGGGGACAAGAGAGAGGTGTGTAGAAAGAGATGGAAGGGGGGGGACAAGAGAGGGAGAGATGGAAGGGGGGACAAGAGAGAGAGAGATGGAAGGGGGGGGACAAGAGAGAGAGAGGTGGAAGGGAGGGGACAAGAGAGAGAGAGGTGGAAGGGGGGGGACAAGAGAGAGAGAGGTGGAAGGGGCGGGACAAGAGAGAGAGAGGTGGAAGGGGGGGACAAGAGAGAGAGAGGTGGAAGGGGGACAAGAGAGAGAGAGGTGGAAGGGGGGCAAGAGAGAGGTGGAGAAAGAGAGGTGGAAGGGGGGCAAGAGAGAGGTGGAGAAAGAGAGGTGGAAGGGGAGACAAGAGAGAGAGGTGGAAGGGGGGACAAGAGAGAGGTGTGGAGAAAGAGAGATGGAAGGGGGGGACAAGAGAGAGAGGTGTGGAGAAAGAGAGATGGAAGGGGGGGACAAGAGAGAGGTGGAGAAAGAGAGATGGAAGGGGGACAAGAGAGAGAGAGAGGTGGAGAAAGAGAGGTGGAAGGGGGGGGACAAGAGAGAGAGGTGGAGAAAGAGAGGAGGAAGGGGGACAAGAGAGAGAGAGAGGTGTGGAGAAAGAGGTGGGAGGGGGGGACAAGAGAGAGAGGTGTGGAGAAAGAGAGATGGAAGGGGGGGACAAGAGAGAGGTGGAGAAATAGAGATGGGAGGGGGGACAAGAGAGAGGTGGAGAAATAGAGGTGGAAGGGGAGACAAGAGAGAGGTGGAGAAAGAGAGATGGGAGGGGGGGACAAGAGAGAGAGGTGGAGAAAGAGAGATGGGAGGGGGACAAGAGAGAGGTGTGTAGAAAGAGATGGAAGGGGGGACAAGAGAGGGAGAGATGGAAGGGGGGACAAGAGAGAGAGAGATGGAAGGGGGACAAGAGAGAGAGAGTTGGAAGGGGGGACAAGAGAGAGAGAGGTGGAAGGGGGGACAAGAGAGAGAGGTGGAAGGGGCGGGACAAGAGAGAGAGAGTGGAAGGGGGGACAAGAGAGAGAGAGGTGGAAGGGGGACAAGAGAGAGAGAGGTGGAAGGGGGGGGACAAGAGAGAGAGGTGGAGAAAGAGAGGTGGAAGGGGGGGGGCAAGAGAGAGAGGTGGAGAAAGAGAGGTGGAAGGGGAGACAAGAGAGAGAGGTGGAAGGGGGACAAGAGAGGTGTGGAGAAAGAGAGATGGAAGGGGGGACAAGAGAGAGAGTGTGGAGAAAGAGATGGAAGGGGGGGACAAGAGAGAGGTGGAGAAAGAGAGATGGAAGGGGGGACAAGAGAGAGAGAGAGGTGGAGAAAGAGAGGTGGAAGGGGGGGGACAAGAGAGAGAGGTGGAGAAAGAGAGGTGGAAGGGGGGGGACAAGAGAGAGAGAGTGTGGAGAAAGAGGTGGAAGGGGGACAAGAGAGAGGGTGTGGAGAAAGAGAGATGGAAGGGGGACAAGAGAGAGAGGTGGAGAAAGAGAGGTGGAAGGGGGGGGACAAGAGAGAGAGGTGGAGAAAGAGAGGTGGAAGGGGGGGGACAAGAGAGAGAGGTGGAGAAAGAGAGGTGGAAGGGGGGACAAGAGAGAGAGGTGGAGAAAGAGAGGTGGAAGGGGGGGGACAAGAGAGAGAGGTGGAGAAAGAGAGATGGAAGGGGAGACAAGAGAGAGAGGTGGAAGGGGGTACAAGAGAGAGGTGTGGAGAAAGAGAGATGGAAGGGGGGGGACAATATTAGAAACAGACCACCAATTCGTGTTCAGTATCACAATCAACTAAAACACACAGCGTGAAGAGAGAGACACAAACATGAATACTTTCCCACACAGAACAACCATGTATAACAGTGAAAAGAAAACACAAATAAACTGAAGACTGAGGTGACCAAGAACCCGAGAGTCACTCTGACAGAGCTCTGGAGTTCCTCTGTGGAGACGGGAGAACCTTCCAGAAGGACAACCATCTTTGCAGCACTCAGGCCATTTAGGTAGAGTGGCCAGATGGCAGCAACTCCTCAGTAAAAGGCACATGTCAGCCCGCTTGGAGTTGCCAAAAGGCACCTAAAGACTCTCAGACCATGAGAAAAAAGATTCTCTGGTCTGATGAAACCAAGATTGAACTATTTGGCCTGAACTATTTGGCCATCACTTCTGGAGGAAACCTGGCACCATCTCTACGGTGAAGCATGGTGGTGGAAGCATCATGCTGTGGGGATGTTTTTCAGCGCCAGGAACTGGGAGACAAGTCAGGTTCGAGACAAAGATGAACGGAGCAAAGTACAGAGAGATCCTTGATGAAAACCTATTCCAGAGCACTCAGGACCTCAGACTGGAGTGAAGGTTCATCTTCCAACAGGACAACAACCCTAAGCACACAGAGAAGACAACGCAGGAGTGGCTTTGGGACAAGTCTCTGAATGTCCTTGAGTGGCCCAGCCAGAGCCCAGACTTGAACATTTCTGGAGAGACCTGAAAATAGTTGTGCAGCAACACTCCCCATCCAACCTGACAGAGCTTGAGAGGATCTGCAGAGAAGAATGAGAGAAACTCCCCAAATACAGGTGTGCCAAGCTTGTAGCGTCATACCCAAGAGGACACGAGGCTGTCATCACTGCCAAAGATGCTTCAACAAAGTACTGAGTAAAGGGTCTGAATTCTTATGGAAACGTGATATTTCAGTTTGAAATGTTTTTAATAAATTGCATTGTGTGTAGGTTGATGGGAGGGAGAATCAATTTAAATGTTATAACAAGGCTGTAACCTACCCAAATGTGGAAAAGGTCAAGGGGTCTGAATACTTTCCGAAGGTACTGTATATACAAAAGTATGTGGACACACCCGAAGAGCTCAGTGACTTTCAACATTGCACCGTCATAGGATGCCATTTTTTGCAACAACTTTCTGCCCTGCTAGAGCCGTCCCGGTCAACTGTAAGTGCTGTTATTGTGAAGTGGAAACGTCTAGGAGCAACAACAGCTCAGCCGCGAAGTGGTAGGCCACACAAGCTCACAGAACGCAGCGTGTAAAAATGGTCTGTCCTTTGTTGCAACGCACACTATAGCATTTCAAACTGCCTCTGGAAGCACAAGAACTGTTTGTCGGGAGCACAATGAAATGGGTTTCCATGGCCGAGCAGCCGCACACAAGCCTAAGATCACCATATGCTATGCCAAGCCTCGGTAAAGCTTGCCACCATATAACTCTGGAGTAGTAGAAATGTGTTCACTGGAGTGATGAATCACGCTTCACCATCTGGCAGTCTGACGGACAAATCTGGGTTTGGCGGATGCCAGGAGACTGCTACTTGCCCCAATGCATAATGCCAACTGTAAAGTTTGGTGGATGAGGAATAATGGGGCTGTTTTTCATGGTACGGGCTGGACCGCTCAGTTTCAGTGAAGGGAAATCTTAACGCTACAGCATACAATGAAATTCTACATTCTGTGCTTACAATTTTGTGGAAAAAGTTTGTCGAGATCAGTGTGGAAGAACTTGACTGGTGTATTGCAGTGTGTGCAGAGGGTCCCTGGTTCGCGCCCGGGTATGGGCGAGGGGACGGTGTAAAGTTATACTGTTACATATGTACACATAGCCCTGACCTCAACCCCATCGAACACCTTTGAGTGTAATGTAATTGGAACGCCGACTGTGAGCCAGGCCTAATTGCCCGTCCTCACTAATGCTCGTGGCTGAATGGAAGCAAGTCCCTGAAGAAATGTTCCAACATCTAGTGGAAAGCCTTCTCAGATGAGTGGAGGCGGTTATAGCAGCAATATTCCAACATCTAGTGGAAAGCCTTCCCAGATGAGTGGAGGCTGTTATAGCAGCAATATTCCAACATCTAGTGGAAAGCCTTCCCAGATGAGTGGAGGCGGTTATAGCAGCAATGTTCCAACATCTAGTGGAAAGCCTTCCCAGAAGAGTGGAGGCTGTTATAACAGCAATGTTCCAACATCTAGTGGAAAGCCTTCCCAGAAGAGTGGAGGCTGTTATAGCAGCAATGTTCCAACATCTAGTGGAAAGCCTTCCCAGAAGAGTGGAGGCTGTTATAGCAGCAATGTTCCAACATATAGTGGAAAGCCTTCCCAGAAGAGTGGAGGCTGTTATAGCAGCAAAAGGGGGGGGAACAACTCCATATTAAAGCTCATCATTTTGGAAAGAGATGTTCGATGAGCAAGTGTCCTCATACATTTGGTCATGTAGTGTAGTTTGCTCATACTCGTATATGGATAGAGGTGATAGTTGGTTCATAAAAATAAAAAAAATTGTAGAGAGAGAGGTGATAGTTAATTCCCACTACGATGAAACCTGAATCTCCAGTCCCTGGCGGTGGAGGAAGAGTTGGCGGAGACGCCAGCAGCCTGGTGAGTTAGTACCTTCTAGACTTCCTCTGAAGAGATGACAGAGAGAGGGACGGGGTACAGAACCAGGGGTGATAAGGACAGGGACAGTAGATAGTGTGCTATTCAATGTAAACTCTGCTTTTTCTTTAGGTCTAAACTGGTCTAACGGATGTGAAACGGCTAGCTAGTTAGCGGTGGCGCTAAATAGCGTCTCAATCGGTGACGTCACTTGCTCTGAGACCTTAAAGTAGTAGTTCCCCTTGCTCTGCAAGGGCTGCGGCTTTTGTGAAGCGATGGGTAACGATGCTTCGAGGGTGACTGTTGTTGATGTGTGCAGAGGGTCCCTGGTTCGCGCCCGGGTATGGGCGAGGGGACGGTCTAAAGTTATACTGTTCCACTCATCCCATCCACTGAGTAGCCCTGTGCTACAGCAGTGACTTAAAGTTAGTGGTTAGTTAGATTGTGAGCAGAATATTCAAGTAGTCAACTAATCCAGACCATGATTAGGAGATGTTCCCCTTTGTATAACACCACAGTATGTATGTTGAGACACCCGAGTGGCGCATTGGTCTAGGTCACTGCATCTCAGTGCTAGAGGTGTCACTACATTAATGTATGTAAATCCGCTGATATGTCCGTGTTAAAACACCCTGCCAAGTGGGGAGAAACCGAGTTTCTTATGAACGATAGGATTAGCTTCGGGTGCGTAACCTGATTAGGACGTCCACCCATTTAGAGGATGCAACGATGTGCACTCCTTCTTACCGAATTCTGATGTGCACTTTGAACTTGTCAGAATAACTGTCCAAATTGACTCTTCCTCGGCCAACAAGACGACTAACGAACAGCAAAATCAATAGCCTATGTCAACCTACTATAGTAGAAACGTTTAGCCTACCTATTCTATTGGTCAGCTTGTCAAGAAAGAAATAGCCTATTCCAAACTGACTCTGGGACAGTTGTGAGACGATAGATCTCAAATTCATACAACCAGTACTAAGGCTGCATTAAAAAGCAATGTGTCTAATGCAACAGATAAAAACGTTTAGCTTAAAATGGTGATAAACTATTATTTATGTACATTATAAGCATAGCAACGCACACCAAGCAGTATGCTACGCTTGTTCCATAATGCAATTAGCGGAAAACACCGTTGTCAAAACCGCAAAGAACATGCGAGCGGTTTCATGTGATAGCGATGAAAATATCAGTTAGAAAGACGTCGAGAGGAGATATAATAGGCTACTTTGAAGCAAAGCAAGACATGCCTCATAATATGTATTAAAACGTTCAGATTTCAGACAACTACGTATATGTTTTCAGAATGCATACTGCCTCCAGCTCATTGCAAAGTGACGTGGGGCGCGCTGATAGAGCCTGTCTTCCGTTGCCGTTTGATTCTGCGTTCAAAACCACTGGGAACTGTGAAAAAACGAGCTCCGACTAGTAAAAATAATTTTGAACGGTCAACCAGATCGGAATTCCAACTCGGGACTTTTTCTAGAGCTCCAACTATCCGACCTGACAATCACTAACGTCATGATTTGACCTCGTATTTTCCCAGAGTTCCCAGTTTTCTTGAACGCACCACAAGATGCTGTAGCGGCAGCTCTTGCCTGTCTGGTAGATTTTCTACACAAAGGCTCTGTATCTGTATGCTGTACGCGTGTGATAAGATACATAACGAATATAGTGTACACATGCGCCAGCTTAATTACATTCAATTATGCAAATTAACCTACAGGCCGATAAGCATGACCAGTGAAATGTATTTCCATCAATGAAGAGGATAAAATGCATTATTTCACACTGGCATTGTTTCTTCTTCTACTGGACAATTGGCTGGCATCAATTTTATTTATCTGCTTTTCCCCAAAAAATGCATTGGACAAAAGCCGGTCATTAACGGCTAAAGTTAACCCTGGCATATTACCTATCAAGAATCCAATCAAATTTTATTGGTCACATACACATGGTTAGCAGATAGTGCGAGTGTAGCGAAATGCAGCGAAATGCTTGTGCTTCTAGTTCCGACCATGCAGTAATATCTAACAAGTAATCTAATCAATTTCACAACTACCTTTTGCACAAGTGTAAAGGAATGAATAAGAATATGTACATATAAATATAATGGATGAGCGATGGCCGAACGGCATAGGCAAGAGGCAGTAGATGGTATAGAGTACAGTATATACATATGAGATGAGTAATGTAGGGTATATAAACATTATATAAAGTGGCATTGTTTAAAGTGACCAGTGATACATTTAGTACATCCAATTTTTATTATTAAAGTGGCTAGAGATTTGAGCCAGTATTTTGGCAGCAGCCACTCAATGTTAGTGATGGCTGTTTGACAGTTTGATGGCCTTGAGATAGAAGCTGTTTTTCAGTCTCTCGATCCCTGCTTTGATGCACCTGTACTGACCTCGCCTTCTGGATGATAGCGGGGTGAACCGGCAGTGCCTCGGGTCGTTGTTGTCCTTGATTATCTTTTTGGCCTTCCTGTGACATCGGGTGGTGTAGGTGTCCAGGTCAGGTAGTTTGCCCCCGGTGATGCATTGTGCACACCTCACTACCCTCTGGAGAGCCTTACGGTTGTGGGCGGAGCAGTTGCCGTACCAGGCGTTGATACAGCCCGACAGGATGCTCTCGATTGTGCACCTGTAGAAGTTGAGTGTTTTTGGTGACAAGCCAAATCAAGGTAAGATCCAAGTGCAGACAGTGTTGAGGTAACAATGTTTATTGTAACCACAGGGGCAAGCAAACTACAGGTCAAGGCAGGCAGGGGTCGAATATCCACAGGTGGAGCAAAGGTACAGGACGGCAGGCAGACTCCAGGTCAGGCGAAGAACAGTCAAAACCTAGGAGGACAAGAAAACGCGAGACTAGGGACAACCAGGCGCTGAGACAGAGACCAGGCGCTGAGACAGAGACCAGGCGCTGAGACAGAGACCAGGCGCTGAGACAGAGACCAGGCGCTGAGACAGAGACCAGGCGCTGAGACAGAGACCAGGCGCTGAGACAGAGACCAGGCGCTGAGACAGAGACCAGGCGCTGAGACAGAGACCAGGCGCTGAGACAGAGACCAGGCGCTGAGACAGAGACCAGGCGCTGAGACAACCCACTAGTAGGCTTGAACTGGCACCAGACAGACAGAAAACACAGATAGGTATAAGTACCCAGGGGATAATGGCCGACACCTGGAGGGGGGTGGAGACAAGCACAAGCACAGGTGTAACAGATCAGGGCGTGACGATACCTATGTTTAAAGGACATACCTGTGCAGTGTTGAGGTACTGTAGCGTGAGCTGAGAGGCAGTGTCCAGGAGCAGGAACTGGAAACCAGCTGAGGTGATACAGGGAGCATCTCCAGGCTCACTGGAGGCAGGTAAGAGATGTAGGATACATGAGGATGAAAATGAGAAGAACAGAAGTATTTAGAGAGGAATATAGAAATTTGAAAGAATATTTGGTAGACTTTCATTATGAAAACACTTTGAAACAGAGAAATTATATTCACAAATGTAACTTTAACACAAAAACAACACAGGTAAAATAGTCATAGTAAAATACGAATGGCAAGAAATGAAGAGAGTTTGTGTTAGTATACACTACTGATCAAAAGTTAGAACACTCATTCAAGGTTTTACATGGTAGAATAATAGTGAAGACATCAGAACTACTAATCATGTAGTAACCTAAAAAAGTGTTAAACAAATCAAAATATATTTGTGATTTGAGATTCGTCATCTCTCCCATGTCTTATTAATCTAGTATGTTTTTAAAGTGTAAGGATAATAATTCAGCTATAGTTGTTCTGAAATGTTTTGCCAACATTTTACTCCCTCCTCTGTTTAATATAACACATACATTAATTAGTCATTTCGGTTACCTATCCTGACTTGAAGTTTGTTCTATAGAAAGTATTTGACTCTAGCCACAAAATTAAGGAAATTAGAAGGGGGGTTCTGGCAGTGGGGAGATTTTCAGCACAACACCTGTATAACCCAACATCCAGATCATCACGTTAAATGTGTAGACAGTCTGTGTTCTGCTCCAAATGTGTTAGAAGTAATAATGCATGGTAAGATGTGCATTACAGATTCATTTGTAAGTAGCCTAGTGGTTAGAGCGTTGGGCCAGTAACCGAAAGGTTGCTGGATTGAATCCTCGAGTTGACAAGGTAAAAATATGTCGCTCTGCCCCTGAACAAGGTGTTCACTGTTCCCCGGTAGGCCGTCTTTGTAAATAAGAATTTGTTCTTAACTGACTTGCCAAGTTAAATAAAATAAAAAAAACTTGCATGTCATATTTTAAAGTTACTTTAGTAGGATTGTTAAATGGACTGATCCTGCACATGTAGAAAGCTAGACATGTGGCCACATGGTTGTACACCCGGGTCCATGATCTCAGGGCTCGACTCCATTCAAATACTCATGGAGGTTCTTGCATTGTAACTGCACGCACAGCTTCATCTTCTGCTAAGGACAAGAAGAAGAAGCGGGAGATGATTGGTAGTTGCTCCTCCTCTAGCATAGCTCCACTCATGACGTAAGTCTGATGTATAGAACATTAGCTAGCTAATACAAGGTTGAAAGTGTTTTCACAGGATTTTGCAGTTTAAACAAGCATTTACATTTTTTTTTAAACTATCAAGGAGAATGTTTTACCTGAGGGTTATCAGAAATGGCCTAAATAATTCCTAGAAATCTACAAAGTCCCAACAAATTCAGCATCTTCCAAGTTAACAAAAAGGTCATTGACCCCATGTTGGATGGCCACGTGATTCAGACCTCCACAAGGGGAGCCTTCAGATTGGAGCAAGTGCTTTTGCCGCACTCAACATCACAGTGAAATATAAATGTCGTATTTTTTTTTACTTAAATAGAGACAAACAAAATTATTTAGTTAATATACACGGTTGTAAACATTATGTATGTTGAGGCAAATTCACTGTCATTACCTGACATTGTTGACAAAAGGGTAGAAAGGAGAAAAGCAGCCAAACATGTTCTAAAGACAAATATTTTAATCACACAAATCACACTTGAAAATCTCCGCAGACAAACATCAGACATCAGTATTCAACCCTCATTCCAAATGCTGCAGCTGCAATCTATCTGACGCAGTAAAGGCAAACCATTGAAATGCTTAGCACCCCGGAGCGACTATCCTAAGCATCATTACGAGTAACGAAGAGCAAGGAATAGCATACCAATTGTGCTTTCTCCAATAAGAACTCAAGTTTGCATTACATAGATCAAACACATTCTTGTTTACAGACAAAAGAGAGGAGAGGAGGAGAATATTGATGGCGGTCCAAGGGAATGAGGAAGCATCTCGATCTCTTCTCAGGAGTCTTCTTTCTCCTGATATCTGAATGCAGAAATTAAATCATAACATATCCAGTCATAAATTAACATGTGGACTACACAGAGTTTGTGGGGTAAAGTGCTTGTCATAGTGTGTTGCAGAACAACATAAAATGGAATAGATTGTATGAATCTGTTGGTGAGAACAGGCTCAGAATAGATTGATGAATCTGTTGGTGAGAACAGGCTCAGAATAGATTGTATGAATCTGTTGGTGAGAACAGGCTCAGAATAGATTGATGAATCTGTTGGTGAGAACAGGCTCAGAATAGATTGATGAATCTGTTGGTGAGAACAGGCTCAGAATAGATTGATGAATCTGTTTGTGAGAACAGGCTCAGAATAGATTGATGAATCTGTTGGTGAGAACAGGCTCAGAATAGATTGATGAATCTGTTGGTGAGAACAGGCTCAGAATAGATCGATGAATCTGTTGGTGAGAACAGGCTCAGAATAGATTGATGAATCTGTTGGTGAGAACAGGCTCAGAATAGATTGATGAATCTGGTGGTGAGAACAGGCTCAGAATAGCCTTGGTGAATTGGTTAGCATTAGAGTTAGTGAGATGTACCTGCAGTGTATACAGGTGAAGAAGACCGTCTGTCCTTCATCTGCAGATCTCATTTGTCTGGTGTGATAAACCATCCCTTCTTTATTGCAGCGAGAGCAGCGTCTGTCAATCTAGAATGCAAGAGTTTGAGGAGGTTATAGACAGAACATACATTGATATATGGGGGCGGTAGCCTAGTGGTTAGAGCGTTGGACTAGTAACCGGAAGGTTGCAAGTTCAAATCCCGACCTGACAAGGTGCAAATCTGTCGTTCTGCCTCTGAACAGGCAGTTAACCCACTGTTCCTAGGCCGTCATTGAAAATAAGAATGTGTTCTTAACTGACTTGCCAAGTTAAATAAAGTTAAATAAAGGTAAATAAAGGTCAAATAAAAAATATATAACCGTAGTATTATTACACGTTGTGTAGATTTCTAGAGGTTACTGACAGAACATAGCCTAAATGGAGTTTCTCGAGTATTGATAAAGTATACCATTACCCTGTCACTCCATGTTTCAATTTGATTTCCCTAGTTTTAAAAATGGGACCATTGATCATTTCATGAATAGGAACTTCATTGCAATGAATTCCTACCACAGCCCCCTTGAGTTCCGAGTCCTCCTCTTCCACAGCAACAGAGGACGCTTCGAGAGGATTAAAGACAACAGAAGACCTGATCTCTTGACCTGAAAATTCTGAAAACGACGACACAAAAACGCAGTTACATCGTGGGTCACATACTTGTGAAAATATAAGATTGATAAAGGAAACTGTCTGGTGTCAGATGTGTGTGCTCTAGCCAACTCCATTGCTCATCCTGGTCAAGCCTGCTTGGCATGATGATTTTGATTTTATTTAACCACGCAGGTCAATTAAGAACAAAGTCTTAGTTGCACCAATATTTCGACTTGCACATCACCATCTGCTCATCTATCACTCCAGTGTTAATGTAGTAAATTGTAATTACTTCACTACTATGGCTTATTTATTGCCTTACTTCCTCACGTAATTTCATACACTGTATATGTAGACTTTATTTTTTTTCTATTGTGTTATTGACTACGCATATGTATTCCATGTGTAACTCTGTGTTGTTGTTTATGTCGCACTGCTTTGCATTATCTTGGCCAGGTCGCCGTTGTAAATGAGAACTTGTTCTCAACTAGCTTACCCTGCATAAATAAAGGTGAAATAAAATAAATAAATAAAAATGTACAAGGACGTCTACACCGGCCAAACCCGGACGACGCTGGGCCAATTGTGCGCCGCCCTATGGGACTCCCAATCACGGCCGGTTGTGATACAGCCAGGAATCAAACTGGGGTCTGTTGTGACGCCTCGAGCACTGAGATGCAGTGCCTTAGACTGCTGCGCCACTCGGGAGTCCCCGATGTGACAAGCAATTGGCATGAAAGCACAAACAGACTGGTAGCCCCCTTTGGATAACTATTCTGTCTGTTAGTAGGCTACAACATGATTTATAACAGGGACATTTGACTGATGCCAACAAACAGGCCATCCTCACCGCTGACAGGTAAACTGAATGCACAGCGGGGACAGGAGACTGTGTTCTGCAGCCCAGGTAGAGGCAGTACGTTCCCACACTCAGGACAGAAGTTGGGATCTCCACTGAAACACGACATCACTGTCTATGGGGAGGGAAAAGTATTTCACCGAACATTGTCAGCAACCTTTTGTGGGTTTGGCCATAAGATACAGCCAGGTTAGTTAGTCACGTTGCTTGCTAGCTGGCTGGCCATTATTTAGCTACAGTTCGCCAGTCAACACGTGTTTAACTAATACTATACTTATTTAAAACAATAAAATGTGTACACATCGCTAGCTGTCAAACATAAAAAGTTTCCCGAAACCAGTTTCAGCGCACTTCCCAATCTCACCTTCTTTGTAAACCTCGATGTTCAGAGAACGTTTCCGACGTGTTTCCGAAGCCAAACGTCGCAGGTCGCGGACATTCAACGCATGCGCACAGTCGCACGTTGATTGCGTTTTACCGAAACCATAGCTCTCATCTGCAAACGCTCCAGCTACATTTCTTCACAACGAACAAGGTAAACGACGCTCACTAGGAATATGTATTTAATGTATTTATTGTCTGTACAATACATTTTCCATATGTTGCACATCGTGTATAATAGCTAGGTAGAAATCGTGTCAAGCTTAAGAAGCGAGCTAGCTAGACCAGCCAACTCATGAGTCGTGTTTGCTAACGGCTAACTAACGTCACTCATGTTGACACACGTGATAAGCTAACAGCCCAAATGAATAGCGTTAGTTACGAGTACATTTACTTATTTAATTCCACAACTTGTCATAAATAGAAGTGAAGATGGCATGAAATTAAACTTGTTTTTCCTCTCATCGTTGTCAGCATCACCACCACACAGTTGAGCATCAAATGAAAGATATGGCCGCGTGACGTTAGCTACACAGATTTGCAGGTGCAGCGAAATGTTTGTTTCTAGCTCCAACAACGCAATAAAAAAAACAAATACACACATCCTAAAAAATATCAGAACGAGCTATATCAGAGTCCGGAAAATATGGCCTTGAGATAGAAGCTGTTTTTCAGTCTCTCGGTCCCAGCTTTGATGCACCTGTACTGACCTCGCCTTCTGGATGATAGCGGGGTGAACAGGCAGTGGCTCGGGTGGTTGTTGTCCTTGATGATCTTTATGGCCTTCCTGTGACATCGGGTGGTGTAGGTTTCTTGGAGGGCAGGTAGTTTGCCCCCGGTGATGCGTTGTGCAGACCTCACTACCCTCTGGAGAGCCTTACGGTTGTGGGTGGAGCAGTTGCCGTACCAGGCGGTGATACAGCCCGACAGGATGCTCTCGATTGTGCATCTGTAGAAGTTTGTGAGTGCTTTTGGTGACAAGACAAATTTCTTCAGCCTCCTGAGGTTGAAGAGGCGCTGCTGCGCCTTCTTCATGATGCTGTCTGTGTGGGTGGACCAATTCAAATCAAAATCAAATCAAATTTATTTATATAGCCCTTCGTACATCAGCTGATATCTCAAAGTGCTGTACAGAAACCCAGCCTAAAACCCCAAACAGCAAACAATGCAGGTGTAAAAGCACGGTGGCTAGGAAAAACTCCCTAGAAAGGCCAAAACCTAGGAAGAAACCTAGAGAGGAACCGGGCTATGTGGGGTGGCCAGTCCTCTTCTGGCTGTGCCGGGTAGAGATTATAACAGAACATGACCAAGATGTTCAAATGTTCATAAATGACCAGCATGGTCGAATAATAATAAGGCAGAACAGTTGAAACTGGAGCAGCAGCACAGTCAGGAGGACTGGGGACAGCAAGGAGCCTTCATGTCAGGTAGTCCTGGGGCACGGTCCTAGGGCTCAGGTCAGTTGAAACTGGAGCAGGAGCATGGCCAGGTGGACTGGGGACAGCAAGGAGTCCTCATGTCAGGTAGTCCTGGGACATGGTCCTAGGGCTCAGGTCCTCCGAGAGAGAGAAAGAAAGAGAGAAGGAGAGAATTAGAGAACGCACACTTAGATTCACACAGGACACCGAATAGGACAGGAGAAGTACTCCAGATATAACAAACTGACCCTAGCCCCCGACACATAAACTACTGCAGCATAAATACTGGAGGCTGAGACAGGAGGGGTCAGGAGACACTGTGGCCCCATCCGAGGACACCCCGGACAGGGCCAAACAGGAAGGATATAACCCCACCCACTTTGCCAAAGCACATCCCCCACACCACTAGAGGGATATCTTCAGGGATATCTTCAGTTTGTCTGTGATGTGTACGCCGAGGAACTTAAAACTTACTACCCTCTCCACTACTGTTCCATCGATGTGGATAGGGGGGTGTTCCCTCTGCTGTTTCCTGAAGTCCACAATCATCTCCTTAGTTTTGTTGACGTTGAGTGTGAGGTTATGTTCCTGACACCACACTCCGAGGGCCCTCACCTCCTCCCTGTAGGCCGTCTCGTCATTGTTGGTAATCAAGCCTACCACTGTTGTGTCGTCCGCAAACTTGATGATTGAGTTGGAGGCGTCCGTGGCCACGCAGTCGTGGGTGAACAGGGAGTACAGGAGAGGGCTCAGAACGCACCCTTGTGGGGCCCCAGTGTTGAGGCTCAGCGGGGTGGAAATGTTGTTGCCTACCCTCACCACCTGGGGGCGGCCCGTCAGGAAGTCCAGTACCCAGTTGCACAGGGCGGGGTCGAGACCCAGGGTCTCGAGCTTGATGACGAGCTTGGAGGGCACTATGGTGTTAAATGCCGAGCTGTAGTCGATGAACAGCATTCTCACATAGGTATTCCTCTTGTCCAGATGGGTTAGGGCAGTGTGCAGTGTGGTTGAGATTGCATCGTCTGTGGACCTATTTGGGCAGTAAGCAAATTGGAGTGGGTCTAGGGTGTCAGGTAGGGTGGAGGCCATTATGGTAGAGTGGCCAGACGGAGGCCACTCCTCAGTAAAAAGCACATGACAGCCCACATGGAGTTTGCCAAAAGGCCCCTAAAGGACTCTCAGACCATGAGAAAAAAGTACAGAGAGATCCTTGATGAAAACCTGCTCCAGAGCGCTCAGGACCTCAAACCGGGGTGAAGGTTCACCTTCCAACAGGACAACAATCCTAAGCACACAGCCAAGACAACGCAGGAGTGGCTTCGGGACAAGTCTCTGAATGTCCTTGAGTGGCCCAGCCAGAGCCCGGACTTGAACCCGATCGAACATCTCTGGAGAGACCTGAATGTTGCTGTGCAGCAACGCTCCCCATCCAACCTGACAGAGTTTGAGAGGATCTGCAGAGAAGAATGGGAGAAACTCCCCAAATACCGGTGTGCCAAGCTTGTAGCGTCATACCCAAGATGGTGCTTCAATAAAGTACTGAGTAAAGGGTCTGAATACTTACGTAAATCTGATATTTCAGTTTATTTTTAATTTCTTAAACCTGTTTTTGCCTTGTCATTATATGGGGTATTGTGTGTTGATTGATGAGGGCGGAAAAAAACAATTAAATACATTTTAGAATAAGTCTGTAACGTAACAAAATGTGGAACAAGTCAAGGGGTCTGAATACTTTCCGAAGGCACTGTAGGTTGAAAGTGTCTCCTTGTACTGACAGGTTGATGGGACGTGCTTATGACTATTTGTCTGTCTGTCTGTCTTGTCTTGTCTGTTTCCCACCTACCTACCAGGATGACTGAGCAGGATGTGGAGAATGAGCTCTTGGACTACGAGGAGGATGATGTGGTGGGAGATCTATCAGGAGGGGATATTCTGTCCATTAAAAAGGAGCGTGTGAAGGGCTCCTATGTGTCCATCCATTCGTCTGGGTTTAGAGACTTCCTGTTGAAGCCTGAGCTGCTGAGGGCGATAGTGGACTGTGGCTTTGAGCATCCCTCTGAGGGTGAGTTGTATAAGTTAGGTTATTACCAGGGGCACCACATCAGAGGTCACAGATCTGGGTCGTATTCATTAGTGCACACTAGAGGTCGACCGATTATGATTTTTCAACGCAGATACCGATTATTGGAGGACCAAAAAGGCCGATAACGATTAATCTGACAATTTTTATTTTTTTATGTATTTGTAATAATGACAAATACAACAATACTGAATGAACACTTATTTTAACTTAATATAATACATCAATAAAATCAATTTGGCTTCAAATAAATAATGAAACATGTTCAATTTGGTTTAAATAATGCAAAAACAAAGTGTTTTGAGAAGTAAAAGTGCAATATGTGCCATGTAAAAAAAGCTAACGTTTTGAGTTCCTTGCTCAGAACAGGAGAACATATGAAAGCTGGTGGTTCCTTTTAACATGAGTCTTCAATATTCCCAGGTAAGAAGTTTTAGGTTGTAGTTATTATAGGATTATTTCTCTCAATACCATTTATATTTCATTAACCTTGGACTATTGGATGTTCTTAAATGCACTTTAGTATTGCCAGTTTAACAGTATAGCTTCCGTCCCTCTCCTCGCCCCTACCTGGGCTCAACCAGGAACACATCGACAACAGCCGCCCTCGAAGCAGCGTTACCCATGCAGAGCAAGGGGAACAACTACTCCAAGTCTCAGAGCGAGTGACGTTTGAAACACTATTAGCACGCACCCCGCTAACTAGCTAGCCATTTCACATTGGTAACACCAGCCATGAGGCTGATAGGCTTGAAGTCATAAACAGCGCTGTGCTTGCGAAGAGCTGCTAGCAAAACGCACGAAAGTGCTGTTTGAATGAATGCTTACGAGCCTGCTGCTGCCTACCATCGCTCAGTCAGACTGCTCTATCAAATCATAGACTTAATTATAACATAATAACACACAGAAATACGAGCCTTAGGTCATTAATATGGTCGAATCCGGAAACGATCATTTCGAAAACAAAACGTTTATTTCAGTGAAATATGGAACTGTTCTGTATTTTATCTAACGGGTGGCATCCCTAAGTCTAAATATTCCTGTTACATTGCACAACCTTCAATGTTATGTCATAATTACATACAATTCTAGCAAATTAGTTCGCAACGAGCCAGGCGGCCCAAACTGTTGCATTTACACTGACATATACAAATGACACAATTTCACCTGGTTAATATTGCCTGCTAACCTGGAGTTATTTTAGCTAAATATGCAGGTTTAAAAATATATACTTCTGTGTATTGATTTTAAGAAAGGCATTGGTGTTTATGGTTGGGTACAGTCGTCCAACGATTGTGTTTTTTTTTCTCGCAAAATGCTTTTTTATTAAAAATTATTATATGCAACGCAGGACACGCTAGATAAACTAGTAATATCAACAACCATGTGTAGTTATAACTAGTGATTATGATTGATTGAATGTTTTTTATAAGATAAGTTTAATGCTAGCTAGCAACTTATCTTGGCTTCTACTGCATTCGCGTAACAGGCAGGCTCCTCATGGAGTGCAATGAGAGGCTGGTGGTTGGAGCGTTGGACTAGTTACCTGTAAGGTTGCAAGATTGGATCCCCCGAGCTGACAAGGTGAAAATCTATCGTGCTGAACAGGCAGTTAACCCACCGTTCCTAGGCAGTCATTCAGAATAAGAATGTGTTCTTAACTTACTTGTCTAGTTCAATAAAGGTGTAAAAAAATAATACTGATTTCCGATTGTGATAACTTGAAATCGGTCCTAATTAATTGCCCATTCCGATTAATCGGTCGACCTCTCGTGCACACTGTAGCAAAATGGTTTGCAACGGAAAACGCTTCACACGAAACTGAGGGTTTCTTATTGGTCATGTAGTTCAGGTAGGTCCCTTTTCTGTTTCGGCCTGTTTGGTTCCTAGTGAACATATTCAAGACAAAGTGCCACGATTAATCATGTCGAAGTATCAACTTTCAAACTATAAACAGGAAGTAACTATCAACTTTCAAACTATAAACAGGAAGTAACAGCGTCATGATTTGGTACATTGTGTTTTTGATTTAGTTGGTTCTGAAGTAATTACTATTAAAATGGTAATAAATTGTATATTCATTCCTAATTTTGTACAACTATTTTCCTTTCAGTTCAACATGAATGCATCCCTCAGGCTATCCTGGGTATGGATGTGCTGTGCCAGGCTAAGTCCGGTATGGGCAAGACGGCCGTGTTTGTCCTGGCCACCCTACAGCAGCTGGAGCCTGTCACTGGACAAGTAATCTCACTCTCCCTTTCTCCTCTCTCTCTCTCTCCGCCTCCTTCAGTCTGTCACTCCGTTGTCACTCTGGACTGTTTATAGAGCTAGCGTTGTTGTCGTGGTCTTGGTCCATCAGTCTGTGAAGTACTAAGCTTTCTAATGCATTAAACTACCCGCCCTGACCACCCTTCTCTCTCTCCTCCTCCGTCAGTCTGTGAAGTACTAAGCTTTCTAATCCATTAAACTACCCGCCCTGACCACCCTTCTCTCTCTCCTCCTCCGTCAGTCTGTGAAGTACTAAGCTTTCTAATGCATTAAACTACCCGCCCTGACCACCCTTCTCTCTCTCCTCCTCCGTCAGTCTGTGAAGTACTAAGCTTTCTAATGCATTAAACTACCCGCCCTGACCACCCTTCTCTCTCTCCTCCTCCGTCAGTCTGTGAAGTACTAAGCTTTCTAATGCATTAAACTACCCGCCCTGACCACCCTTCTCTCTCTGTTTAGGTGTCCGTGCTGGTGATGTGTCACACCCGAGAGCTGGCGTTTCAGATCAGCAAAGAGTACGAGAGATTCTCCAAATACATGCCGACTATCAAGGTACACAAATGACCACCCGGACCCTCTTTAACCTCCAGTCTGGATAATAACTACACAGTTCAGTTCTTCCCCCGATGTTTTTCCTCCCCATCTCTCCCACCAGGTGGCAGTGTTCTTCGGTGGCCTGTCCATAAAGAAGGACGAAGAGGTGTTGAAGAAGGAGTGTCCCCATGTGGTGGTGGGGACGCCGGGGCGAACCCTGGCCCTGATCCGCAACAAGACCCTCAACCTGCGACACATCAAACACTTCATCCTGGACGAGTGTGACAAAATGTTGGAACAACTCGGTGAGTCTGAATCGTTGAAGATTGGACAGCACACCACTATAGATGAATTAATCTACTCGTATCTACATTCTAGGAGATCTAACATCATTTACAACCCCCCCCCCCCAAAAAACAAAACCCCTCCCTTTCTCCCTCAGACATGCGCAGAGACGTCCAGGAGATACTCCGTCTGACCCCCCATGAGAAACAGGTCATGATGTTCAGCGCCACCCTGAGCAAAGAGATTCGCCCCGTCTGCCGAAAGTTCATGCAAGATGTAAATACACCTCCTCTCCTCTTGCGTCCACCACGCCTCTCCTTCCTCCACAACCTCCACCTATCCCCCTTGATCTGCCTTGCCTGGCGGGTAATGGGGGTGGAGGAGTTACCCCCGCCCCTCCCACCCTGAGTCTGATATGAGAGACACAGCGCTGTCTTTCTATACGCCAAACAGTCTCGCCTCCTATAAGGGAAGTGACAGCCCCACTGACATAGGAAGGCCTTAGTTCTATGCGGAAGGCCTTAGTTCTATGCGGAAGGCCTTAGTTCTATGAGGAAGCCCTTAGTTCTATGAGGAAGGCCTTAGTTCTATGAGGAAGGCCTTAGTTCTATGAGGAAGGCCTTAGTTCTATGAGGAAGGCCTTAGTTCTATGAGGAAGGCCTTAGTTCTATGAGGAAGGCCTTAGTTCTATGTGGAAGGCCTTAGTTCTATGAGGAAGGCCTTAGTTCTATGTGGAAGGCCTTAGTTCTATGAGGAAGGCCTTAGTTCTATGAGGAAGGCCTTAGTTCTATGTGGAAGGCCTTAGTTCTATGTGGAAGGCCTTAGTTCTATGTGGAAGGCCTTAGTTCTATGTGGAAGGCCTTAGTTCTATGTGGAAGGCCTTAGTTCTATGTGGAAGGCCTTAGTTCTATGTGGAAGGCCTTAGTTCTATGAGGAAGGCCTTAGTTCTATGAGGAAGGCCTTAGTTCTATGTGGAAGGCCTTAGTTCTATGTGGAAGGCCTTAGTTCTATGTGGAAGGCCTTAGTTCTATGAGGAAGGCCTTAGTTCTATGAGGATGGCCTTAGTTCTATGAGGAAGGCCTTAGTTCTATGTGGAAGGCCTTAGTTCTATGAGGAAGGCCTTAGTTCTATGAGGAAGGCCTTAGTTCTATGTGGAAGGCCTTAGTTCTATGTGGAAGGCCTTAGTTCTATGTGGAAGGCCTTAGTTCTATGAGGAAGGCCTTAGTTCTATGAGGAAGGCCTTAGTTCTATGAGGAAGGCCTTAGTTCTATGAGGAAGGCCTTAGTTCTATGAGGAAGGCCTTAGTTCTATGAGGATGGCCTTAGTTCTATGCGGAAGGCCTTAGTTCTATGCGGAAGGCCTTAGTTCTATGAGGAAGGCCTTAGTTCTATGAGGAAGGCCTTAGTTCTATGCGGATGGCCTATGCTAGGTCACTAACTCGGCACACTAACACCTTACACTAGAGGTGTACTGCCTCACCTTACACCAGAATGTCATGTGTTAATGGAGTCTCCTTTATAGACTAGCTTGTGCTGTTCAACTGAAATGTACGAAGTCTTTCTTCTTCGTGAAGTTTAACACGGTCATCCAGGTGGAAATAGGTCCGGTTTTAAGTCTGTACGTTACGAATCTGACCTCTCTGATGTCACTATGCTGACCTCCCTGATGTCACTATGCTGACCAGCCTGATGTCACTATGCTGATGTCACTATGCTGATGTCACTATGCTGACCTCCCTGATGTCACTATGCTGACCTCCCTGATGTCACTATGCTGACCTCCCTGATGTCACTATGCTGACCTCCCTGATGTCACTATGCTGACCTCCCTGATGTCACTATGCTGACCTCCCTGATGTCACTATGCTGACCTCCCTGATGTCACAATGCTGACCTCCCTGATGTCACTATGCTGACCTCCCTGATGTCACTATGCTGACCTCCCTGATGTCACTATGCTGACCTCCCTGATGTCACTATGCTGACCTCCCTGATGTCACAATGCTGACCTCCCTGATGTCACAATGCTGACCTCCCTGATGTCACAATGCTGACCTCCCTGATGTCACAATGCTGACCTCCCTGATGTCACAATGCTGACCTCCCTGATGTCACAATGCTGACCTCCCTGATGTCACAATGCTGACCTCCCTGATGTCACTATGCTGACCTCCCTGATGTCACTATGCTGACCAGCCTGATGTCACTATGCTGACCAGCCTGATGTCACTATGCTGACCAGCCTGATGTCACTATGCTGACCAGCCTGATGTCACTATGCTGACCAGCCTGATGTCACTATGCTGACCAGCTTGATGTCACTATGCTGACCAGCCTGATGTCACTATGCTGACCAGCCTGTGCAGCTTTCGTTCCAAAAGCACGTTAAATAATATTGTAATCTAGCCAAGCAAAAACAATTTGTCTCGATTTAACCTTTCTATTTATTAAGGAAACTGTTTTCCCAGGTTTGCATGAGTGTGTACGCTCTGCTCTAAGCCGCTCGTAAATCCCCCCCCCCACCCCCCACCCCCCGGTTCACTGCCGTGTGTGTGTGAGAGAGAGAGAGAATCTAGACGGTACACTTTTGTTGTCTCCTGTTACCATGAATCTAGACTGTACACAGAGCTGTCTCCTGTTACCATGAATCTAGACTGTACACAGAGCTGTCTCCTGTTACCATGAATCTAGACTGTACACAGAGCTGTCTCATGTTACCATGAATCTAGACTGTACACAGAGCTGTCTCCTGTTACCATGAATCTAGACGGTACACAGAGCTGTCTCCTGTTACCATGAATCTAGACTGTACACAGAGCTGTCTCGTGTTACCACCTGTTACCATGAATCTAGACGGTACACAGAGCTGTCTCCTGTTACCATGAATCTAGACTGTACACAGAGCTGTCTCGTGTTACCATGAATCTAGACTGTACACAGAGCTGTCTCCTGTTACCATGAATCTAGACTGTACACAGAGCTGTCTCCTGTTACCATGAATCTAGACGGTACACAGAGCTGTCTCGTGTTACCATGAATCTAGACTGTACACAGAGCTGTCTCCTGTTACCATGAATCTAGACGGTACACAGAGCTGTCTCCTGTTACCATGAATCTAGACGATACACAGAGCTGTCTCGTGTTACCATGAATCTAGACGGTACACAGAGCTGTCTCCTGTTACCATGAATCTAGACTGTACACAGAGCTGTCTCGTGTTACCACCTGTTACCATGAATCTAGACGGTACACAGAGCTGTCTCCTGTTACCATGAATCTAGACGGTACACAGAGCTGTCTCATGTTACCATGAATCTAGACGATACACAGAGCTGTCTCATGTTACCATGAATCTAGACGGTACACAGAGCTGTCTCGTGTTACCATGAATCTAGATGGTACACAGAGCTGTCTCCTGTTACCATGAATCTAGACGATACACAGAGCTGTCTCATGTTACCATGAATCTAGACGATACACAGAGCTGTCTCATGTTACCATGAATCTAGACGGTACACAGAGCTGTCTCGTGTTACCATGAATCTAGATGGTACACAGAGCTGTCTCGTGTTACAGGTAACTCTGAAATACTTGAAGAGGTAGCTAAGAGTAGAAGAGCCCTGTGGTCATATGAAATAATAGACTATGAACAGAAGAGAGAAGAAAATCCAGCTTCGACCTGGTAACAGGGAGACTGGGATTGAGCGGACAGACTGAGTGAATGTTAGATGACAGTGTTGAGAGGACAGACTGAGTGAATGTTAGATGATAGTGATTGAGAGGACAGACTGAGTGAATGTTAGATGACAGTGTTGAGAGGACAGACTGAGTGAATGTTAGATGACAGTGTTGAGAGGACAGACTGAGTGAATGTTAGATGATAGTGATTGAGAGGACAGACTGAGTGAATGTTAGATGACAGTGTTGAGAGGACAGACTGAGTGAATGTTAGATGACAGTGATTGAGAGGACAGACTGAGTGAATGTTAGATGACAGTGTTGAGAGGACAGACTGAGTGAATGTTAGATGACAGTGTTGAGAGGACAGACTGAGTGAATGTTAGATGACAGTGATTGAGAGGACAGACTGAGTGAATGTTAGATGACAGTGATTGAGAGGACAGACTGAGTGAATGTTAGATGACAGTGTTGAGAGGACAGACTGAGTGAATGTTAGATGACAGACTGAGTGAATGTTAGATGACAGACTGAGTGAATGTTAGATGACAGACTGAGTGAATGTTAGATGACAGACTGAGTGAATGTTAGATGACAGCCATAATAAACTTGAGGATCATTTATATTCGATGTCATTGAAATAATTGGATTGATGAGTTAGTCATCTGTGCTGTACAGCCTCACAGTCAATGGTGTGGATCATCTAATTGACAGACTGTTTCCTCACTGTTTAGTGAGACGGCAGGGTAGCCTAGTGGTTAGAGCGTTGGACTAGTAACCGAAAGGTTGCAAGTTCAAATCCCCGAGCTGACAAGGTACAAATCTGTCGTTCTGCCCCTGAACAGGCAGTTAACCCACTGGCCGTCATTGAAAATAAGAATTTGATCTTAACTGACTTGCCTCGTTAAATAAAGGTTAAAAAAAAAGACACAGCTGCTGCCAGGGAGACTGAGTCAAAGTGGCGTGAAGACGAGTGTGTTGTGAAGATGAATCGATCTCACGTCCAGTGGAGCAGCCATAGTTATTCCAACAAGGGCCAGGCTTTTTGTTTTCATGGACATTTACAGCATTAATGTATTACTTGTGGTTATGGTTTACAATAACTTGCAATTTCATCTGATCACTATGGCTCTTCTGTTGACTTTTAATTTTAAGTGTTGTGTTGGATAGTAGTGACTAGTGAGGGTGAGCGATGTCTGACTGTCTGTTGCATCAGTATGTGAATTGGTGTCCTGTGTGTGTGCGTGCGCTCGCCTGTCTGTCTGGCTGGCTGTTTGTCTGGGGGTGTGTCTGGGGGTGTGTGTGTGTGTCAACTTCAAACCTTTGGTGTCCCTCTAACTCCCCATCCCCTCTCTATTTCCCTGGATTTCATCATGTCTCTCTGATTCACCTCTTCCTGGTCACTTTAACCACTGCTCTCTGGGAACCTTTCACTTCCTGGTCACTTTAACCACTGCTCTCTGGGAACCTTTCTCTTCCTGGTCACTTTAACCACTGCTCTCTGGGAACCTTTCTCTTCCTGGTCACTTTAACCACTGCTCTCTGGGAACCTTTCACTTCCTGGTCACTTTAACCACTGCTCTCTGGGAACCTTTCACTTCCTGGTCACTTTAACCACTGCTCTCTGGGAACCTTTCTCTTCCTGGTCACTTTAACCACTGCTCTCTGGGAACCTTTCACTTCCTGGTCACTTTAACCACTGCTCTCTGATTCTCTTCCTGGTCACTTTAACCACTGCTCTCTGGGAACCTTTCACTTCCTGGTCACTTTAACCACTGCTCTCTGGGAACCTTTCACTTCCTGGTCACTTTAACCACTGCTCTCTGGGAACTTTTCTCTTCCTGGTCACTTTAACCACTGCTCTCTGGGAACCTTTCACTTCCTGGTCACTTTAACCACTGCTCTCTGGGAACCTTTCACTTCCTGGTCACTTTAACCACTGCTCTCTGGGAACCTTTCACTTCCTGGTCACTTTAACCACTGCTCTCTGGGAACCTATCACTTCCTGGTCACTTTAACCACTGCTCTCTGGGAACCTTTCTCTTCCTGGTCACTTTAACCACTGCTCTCTGGGAACCTTTCACTTCCTGGTAACTTTAACCACTGCTCTCTGGGAACCTTTCACTTCCTGGTAACTTTAACCACTGCTCTCTGGGAACCTTTCACTTCCTGGTCACTTTAACCACTGCTCTCTGGGAACCTTTCACTTCCTGGTCACTTTAACCACTGCTCTCTGGGAACCTTTCACTTCCTGGTCACTTTAACCACTGCTCTCTGGGAACCTTTCACTTCCTGGTCACTTTAACCACTGCTCTCTGGGAACCTTTCACTTCCTGGTCACTTTAACCACTGCTCTCTGGGAACCTTTCTCTTCCTGGTCACTTTAACCACTGCTCTCTGGGAACCTTTCACTTCCTGGTCACTTTAACCACTGCTCTCTGGGAACCTTTCACTTCCTGGTAACTTTAACCACTGCTCTCTGGGAACCTTTCACTTCCTGGTCACTTTAACCACTGCTCTCTGGGAACCTATAATAATATAATATGCCATTTAGCAGACGCTTTTATCCAAAGCGACTTACAGTCATGTGTGCATACATTCTACATATGGGTGGTCCCGGGAATCGAACCCACTACCCTGGCGTTACAAGCGCCATGCTCTACCAACTGAGCCACAGAAGGACCACAACCTTTCACTTCCTGGTAACTTTAACCACTGCTCTCTGGGAACCTTTCACTTCCTGTTTACTTTCCCGTTCCTCTCCTGAACGTGTATCAATCTACTGTATTACTATATGTACATACAACTCCTCTGTCCCTCACAAACCTGGACCAGCCATTCAAAACCCTTCACAACACGTGAAATACTCTGTCCCCCCTGTTAACTCTCCTCACGCTTCTTCCTGATTCGCCAACCTTCCCTCCACACGCCTCACCCCTCACCCCTCTCCTTCCCTAACCCTGTCCCCCCTGTTAACTCTCCTCACGCTTCTTCCTGATTCGCCAACCTTCCCTCCACACGCCTCACCCCTCACCCCTCTCCTTCCCTAACCCTGTCCCCCTGTTAACTCTCCTCACGCTTCTTCCTGATTCGCCAACCTTCCCTCCACACGCCTCACCCCTCACCCCTCTCCTTCCCTAACCCTGTCCCCCCTGTTAACTCTCCTCACGCTTCTTCCTGATTCGCCAACCTTCCCTCCACACGCCTCACCCCTCACCCCTCTCCTTCCCTAACCCTGTCCCCCCTGTTAACTCTCCTCACGCTTCTTCCTGATTCGCCAACCTTCCCTCCACACGCCTCACCCCTCACCCCTCTCCTTCCCTAACCCTGTCCCCCCCCTGTTAACTCTCCTCACGCTTCTTCCTGATTCGCCAACCTTCCCTCCACACGCCTCACCCCTCACCCTCTCCTTCCCTAACCCTGTCCCCCCCCCCTGTTAACTCTCCTCACGCTTCTTCCTGATTCGCCAACCTTCCCTCCACACGCCTCACCCTCACCCCTCTCCTTCCCTAACCCTGTCCCCCCCTGTTAACTCTCCTCACGCTTCTTCCTGATTCGCCAACCTTCCCTCCACACGCCTCACCCCTCACCCCTCTCCTTCCCTAACCCTGTCCCCCCTGTTAACTCTCCTCACGCTTCTTCCTGATTCGCCAACCTTCCCTCCACACGCCTCACGCCTCACCCCTCTCCTTCCCTAACCCTGTCCCCCCCTGTTAACTCTCCTCACGCTTCTTCCTGATTCGCCAACCTTCCCTCCACACGCCTCACCCCTCACCCCTCTCCTTCCCTAACCCTGTCCCCACCCCCTGTTAACTCTCCTCACGCTTCTTCCTGATTCGCCAACCTTCCCTCCACACGCCTCACCCCTCTCCTTCCCTAACCCTGTCCCCCCTGTTAACTCTCCTCACGCTTCTTCCTGATTCGCCAACCTTCCCTCCACACGCCTCACCCCTCTCCTTCCCTAACCCTGTCCCCCCTGTTAACTCTCCTCACGCTTCTTCCTGATTCGCCAACCTTCCCTCCACACGCCTCCAACCCTCCTTCCCTAACCCTGTCCCCCCCCCCTGTTAACTCTCCTCACGCTTCTTCCTGATTCGCCAACCTTCCCTCCACACGCCTCACCCCTCTCCAACCCTCCTTCCCTAACCCTGTCCCACCCCTTGCTTGCTCCACCCAGCCGATGGAAATCTTTGTTGATGATGAGACCAAGCTGACTCTCCACGGGCTGCAGCAGTACTACGTCAAACTGAAGGACAACGAGAAGAACAGGAAGCTCTTTGATCTCCTCGACGTGCTGGAATTCAACCAGGTACTGGAATTAATTATGATGTTCAACCAGGTACTGGAATTAATTATGATGTTCAACCAGGTACTGGAATTAATTATGATGTTCAACCAGGTATTGGAATGAATTATGATGTTCAACCAGGTACTGGAATTAATTATGATGTTCAACCAGGTACTGGAATTAATTATGATGTTCAACCAGGTACTGGAATTAATTATGATGTTCAACCAGGTACTGGAATTAATTATGATGTTCAACCAGGTACTGGAATTAATTATGATGTTCAACCAGGTACTGGAATTAATTATGATGTTCAACCAGGTACTGGAATTAATTATGATGTTCAACCAGGTACTGGAATTAATTATGATGTTCAACCAGGTACTGGAATTAATTATGATGTTCAACCAGGTACTGGAATTCATTAATTATGATGTTCAACCAGGTACTGGAATTAATTATGATGTTCAACCAGGTACTGGAATTAATTATGATGTTCAACCAGGTACTGGAATTAATTATGATGTTCAACCAGGTACTGGAATTAATTATGATGTTCAACCAGGTACTGGAATTAATTATGATGTTCAACCAGGTACTGGAATTAATTATGATGTTCAACCAGGTACTGGAATTAATTATGATGTTCAACCAGGTACTGTGTTTCATGTTCCACTGTGGTACATAACAGGGAAATTCAGGGGAAACAAAAATGCTGACAAGACGAGTCAAATTTTGAATATAGAAATGCAAATGACTGTAGTGGTGATGTTTCCACCTGGTGTGAAGTCCGTGCAGCGCTGTGTTGGTCTGGCCCAGTGTGTGTGTGTGTGTGTGTGTGTGTGTGTGTAGTGATATTATGTGTTATTATAGGTGGGGATCTTTGTGAAGTCCGTGCAGCTCTGTGTTGGTCTGGCCCAGTGTGTGTGTGTGTGTGTGTAGTGATATTGTGTGTTATTATAGGTGGTGATCTTTGTGAAGTCCGTGCAGCGCTGTGTGGCTCTGGCCCAGCTTTTGGTTGAGCAGAACTTCCCGGCTATTGCCATCCACCGCGGGATGCCTCAGGAAGAACGGTACGTAGATAGTTGGTGTGTGTGGTTCTGTTTTTTGTCTGTATTATATTGAACAGGAATACTAGTGATTGATCTGGGTTGGTCATTTACCCATCTCTTTTTCTAAACTTTCTCCCCAGTCTCTCTCGTTACCAACAGTTTAAAGATTTTCAGAGACGTATCCTGGTGGCCACCAACCTGTTTGGCAGAGGGATGGACATCGAGAGGGTCAACATCGCCTTCAACTACGACATGCCGGAGGACTCTGACACGTACCTGCACAGGGCAAGTCCCGTAGACTATTAGAGACTGTCCGGTAGACTATTAGACTGTCCCGTAGACTATTAGACTGTCCCGTAGACTATTAGACTGTCCCGTAGACTATTAGACTGTCCCGTAGACTATTAGAGACTGTCCCGTAGACTATTAGAGACTGTCCCGTAGACTATTAGAGACTGTCCCGTAGACTATTAGACTGTCCCGTAGACTATTAGAGACTGTCCCGTAGACTATTAGAGACTGTCCCGTAGACTATTAGAGACTGTCCCGTAGACTATTAGACTGTCCCGTAGACTATTAGAGACTGTCCCGTAGACTATTAGACTGTCCCGTAGACTATTAGACTGTCCCGTAGACTATTAGACTGTCCCGTAGACTATTAGACTGTCCCGTAGACTATTAGACTGTCCCGTAGACTATTAGACTGTCCCGTAGACTATTAGACTGTCCCGTAGACTATTAGACTGTCCCGTAGACTATTAGACTATCCCGTAGACTATTAGAGACTGTCCCGTAGACTATTAGACTGTCCCGTAGACTATTAGACTGTCCCGTAGACTATTAGAGACTGTCCCGTAGACTATTAGACTGTCCCGTAGACTATTAGAGACTGTCCCGTAGACTATTAGAGACTGTCCCGTAGACTATTAGACTGTCCCGTAGACTATTAGAGACTGTCCCGTAGACTATTAGAGACTGTCCCGTAGACTATTAGACTGTCCCGTAGACTATTAGACTGTCCCGTAGACTATTAGACTGTCCCGTAGACTATTAGACTGTCCCGTAGACTATTAGACTGTCCCGTAGACTATTAGACTGTCCCGTAGACTATTAGACTGTCCCGTAGACTATTAGACTGTCCCGTAGACTATTAGAGACTGTCCCGTAGACTATTAGACTGTCCCGTAGACTATTAGACTGTCCCGTAGACTATTAGACTGTCCCGTAGACTATTAGACTGTCCCGTAGACTATTAGACTGTCCCGTAGACTATTAGAGACTGTCCCGTAGACTATTAGAGACTGTCCCGTAGACTATTAGAGACTGTCCCGTAGACTATTAGAGACTGTCCCGTAGACTATTAGAGACTGTCCCGTAGACTATTAGACTGTCCCGTAGACTATTAGAGACTGTCCCGTAGACTATTAGAGACTGTCCCGTAGACTATTAGACTGTCCCGTAGACTATTAGACTGTCCCGTAGACTATTAGACTGTCCCGTAGACTATTAGACTGTCCCGTAGACTATTAGAGACTGTCCCGTAGACTATTAGAGACTGTCCCGTAGACTATTAGACTGTCCCGTAGACTATTAGAGACTGTCCCGTAGACTATTAGAGACTGTCCCGTAGACTATTAGAGACTGTCCCGTAGACTATTAGAGACTGTCCCGTAGACTATTAGAGACTGTCCCGTAGACTATTAGAGACTGTCCCGTAGACTATTAGACTGTCCCGTAGACTATTAGAGACTGTCCCGTAGACTATTAGAGACTGTCCCGTAGACTATTAGAGACTGTCCCGTAGACTATTAGAGACTGTCCCGTAGACTATTAGAGACTGTCCCGTAGACTATTAGAGACTGTCCCGTAGACTATTAGAGACTGTCCCGTAGACTATTAGAGACTGTCCCGTAGACTATTAGAGACTGTCCCGTAGACTATTAGACTGTCCCGTAGACTATTAGACTGTCCCGTAGACTATTAGACTGTCCCGTAGACTATTAGACTGTCCCGTAGACTATTAGACTGTCCCGTATTAAAGACTGACTATTAGAGACTGTCCCGTAGACTATTAGAGACTGTCCCGTAGACTATTAAAGACTGTCCCTGTCCCGTAGACTATTAAAGACTGTCCCGACTAGACTATTAGAGACTGTCCCGTAGACTATTAGACTGTCCCGTAGACTATTAGAGACTGTCCCGTAGACTATTAGACTGTCCCGTAGACTATTAGACTGTCCCCTAGACTATTAGACTGTCCCCTAGACTGTCCCGTAGACTATTAGACTGTCCCGTAGACTATTAGACTGTCCCGTAGACTATTAGAGACTGTCCCCTAGACTATTAGACTGTCCCCTAGACTATTAGACTGTCCCCTAGACTATTAGACTGTCCCCTAGACTATTAGACTGTCCCCTAGACTATTAGACTGTCCCCTAGACTATTAGACTGTCCCGTAGACTATTAGAGACTGTCCCGTAGACTATTAGAGACTGTCCCGTAGACTATTAGAGACTGTCCCGTAGACTATTAGAGACTGTCCCGTAGACTATTAAACTGTCCCGTAGACTATTAGACTGTCCCGTAGACTATTAGAGACTGTCCCGTAGACTATTAGAGACTGTCCCGTAGACTATTAGAGACTGTCCCGTAGACTATTAGAGACTGTCCTATTAGAGACTGTCCGTAGACTATTAGAGACTGTCCCGTAGACTATTAGAGACTGTCCGAGACTATTAGACTGTCCCGTAGACTATTAGAGACTGTCCCGTAGACTATTAGACTGTCCCGTAGACTATTAAAGACTGTCCCGTAGACTATTAGAGACTGTCCCTGTCCCGTAGACTATTAGAGACTGTCCCGTAGACTATTAGAGACTGTCCCGTAGACTATTAGAGACTGTCCCGTAGACTATTAGAGACTGTCCCCTGGACTATTAGACTGTCCCATGGACTATTAGAGACTGTCCCGTAGACTATTAGAGACTGTCCCGTAGACTATTAGAGACTGTCCCGTAGACTATTAGAGACTGTCCCGTGGACTATTAGAGACGTAGACTATTAGACTGTCCCGTAGACTATTAGAGACTGTCCTATTAGTAGACTATTAGAGACTGTCCCGTAGACTATTAGACTGTCCCGTAGACTATTAAAGACTGTCCCGTAGACTATTAAAGACTGTCCCGTAGACTATTAGAGACTGTCCCGTAGACTATTAGACTGTCCCGTAGACTATTAGACTGTCCCGTAGACTATTAGACTGTCCCGTAGACTATTAGACTGTCCCGTAGACTATTAGAGACTGTCACGTAGACTATTAGAGACTGTCACGTAGACTATTAGACTGTCCCGTAGACTATTAGAGACTGTCCCGTAGACTATTAGAGACTGTCCCGTAGACTATTAGAGACTGTCCCGTAGACTATTAGACTGTCCCGTAGACTATTAGAGACTGTCCCGTAGACTATTAGACTGTCACGTAGACTATTAGAGACTGTCACGTAGACTATTAGACTGTCCCGTAGACTATTAGAGACTGTCCCGTAGACTATTAGAGACTGTCCCGTAGACTATTAGAGACTGTCCCGTAGACTATTAGACTGTCCCGTAGACTATTAGACTGTCCCGTAGACTATTAGACTGTCCCGTAGACTATTAGACTGTCCCGTAGACTATTAGAGACTGTCCCGTAGACTATTAGACTGTCCCGTAGACTATTAGAGACTGTCCCGTAGACTATTAGACTGTCCCATGGACTATTAGAGACTGTCCCGTAGACTATTAGAGACTGTCCCGTAGACTATTAGACTGTCCCATAGACTATTAGAGACTGTCCCATAGACTATTAGAGACTGTCCCGTAGACTATTAAAGACTGTCTACTATTCATGACGTGATGTAGATGAGTAATTCTGAGCCTCGCCTTGCTCAGCTGTACCCCTTCAAACACGCTGATACAGGTTGTTTGTTTTACCGGTAGCAGCAGCATCATAAGTTTACTTGGTTATAAAGCCCTTTTTTAAGTTGTTTGTGTGCGTCTTACTCATCAGGTTGCCAGGGCGGGCAGGTTTGGCACCAAAGGCCTGGCCATCACATTTGTGTCTGATGAGACGGATGCCCGTACTCTTAACGACGTCCAGGACCGATTCGAGGTGAACATCAGCGAGCTGCCCGACGAGATAGACATCTCATCTTACAGTAAGCGCTGCTTAGTTCCAATTAGCCTTGGTTATCAGTGAATTTAGAGTATTTTACTCTGCAAGTTAGATTTTTTTTTTTTTTTTACCTTGTCCGCTCGGGGATTCGATCCAGCAACCTTTCGGGTTACTGACCCAACGCTCTAACCACTAGGCTACCTGCCGCAGTAATGTTGCTTATTAGGAAATGGATTGTGTTGGAAACATCTGTATTTTTTATCAGTGGATTATAGATGATGATCAAGTGACATGTTTTTTTTTTCTGTTGCTTTAACTTGTCCTGTTTTACTTCCTGTCTTCTCAGTTGAACCAACCCGGTAAAGAAGACCAGATCTATTACCCAGCAGACATTGCGACCTTATATTTGACCTTTTTAACACTGATAACTAAAGGTCAAATCAACTATTATCCAATCAAACAGTACAATACAGTAAGAATGATTTCTTTTAAATCTGCTGGCATTCATTCCCCCCCCCCCCCTCTTAGAATGAATAAATTAGGACTACTGTGGAATAGCGCCTTCTGTGGATAGAAACGTTTGGTTACATTGTCAGGCCTTTTCCCATGCCATTTGTTTACTGATGTTCAATATTGTTTGGTTGTATTTATCTAGACTAGGTAGCCGTCACTGAATATTTGAGTTATTTTTTTTTTTTTTTTTAACATCTTTATTTATTTGCATTGTGAATGCTGCATTTTTATAGCCTGTGAAAATAGTCAACCAGTTACCAAGTGGTAGTTTCCAGTGTTGAAGGACAAGAAGAGGGAAGTTACATGGAAGGACTTGAAGAGAGACTCTAAACAAGCGCTGTTCTGCGCTCAAATGTGGATTCATAAATATGTTTGACTCTATACAGACTTGCGGCTTCTTCTTGTCTCAACAGCTAATCTTGTCCTGTCATTGCTCTGTCTTGAGGTGTATGTCACAGTCGGGAAAATATACCGATGGACAAACAACTACCTGCCAAGGCTTACACTGCCTGAATGTAGAAACAGCCTCATCTGCCTGGCATGACAGATCACTGACTGCTACACATTAGATCAGACTGTCACGGAGACCGCTACACATTAGATCAGACTGTCACGGAGACCGCCACACATTAGATCAGACTGTCACGGAGACCGCTACACATTAGATCAGACTGTCACGGAGACCGCTACACATTAGATCAGACTGTCATGGAGACTGATATGGAGACTGCTACACATTAGATCAGACTGTCATGGAGACTGTCATGGAGACTGATACACATTAGATCAGACTGTCACGGAGACTGATACACATTAGATCAGACTGTCACGGAGACCGCTACACATTAGATCAGACTGTCACGGAGACCGCTACACATTAGATCAGACTGTCACGGAGACCGCTACACATTAGATCAGACTGTCACGGAGACTGATACACATTAGATCAGACTGTCACGGAGACTGCTACACATTAGATCAGACTGTCACATTAGATCAGACTGTCACGGAGACCGCTACACATTAGATCAGACTGTCACGGAGACCGCTACACATTAGATCAGACTGTCACGGAGACTGCTACACATTAGATCAGACTGTCACATTAGATCAGACTGTCATGGAGACTGATATGGAGACTGCTACACATTAGATCAGACTGTCATGGAGACTGCTACACATTAGATCAGACTGTCATGGAGAGTGATACACATTAGATCAGACTGTCATGGAGACTGATACACACTAGATCAGACTGTCATGGAGACTGCTACACATTAGATCAGACTGTCACGGAGACTGCTACACATTAGATCAGACTGTCACGGAGACTGATACACATTAGATCAGACTGTCATGGAGACTGATACACATTAGATCAGACTGTCACGGAGACTGATACACATTAGATCAGACTGTCATGGAGACTGATACACATTAGATCAGACTGTCACGGAGACTGATACACATTAGATCAGACTGTCATGGAGACTGATACACATTAGATCAGACTGTCATGGAGACTGATACACATTAGATCAGACTGTCACGGAGACTGATACACATTAGATCAGACTGTCATGGAGACTGATACACATTAGATCAGACTGTCACGGAGACTGCTACACATTAGATCAGACTGTCACGGAGACTGCTACACATTAGATCAGACTGTCACGGAGACTGATACACATTAGATCAGACTGTCACGGAGACTGATACACATTAGATCAGACTGTCATGGAGACTGATACACATTAGATCAGACTGTCATGGAGACTGATACACATTAGATCAGACTGTCACGGAGACTGATACACACTAGATCAGACTGTCATGGAGACTGATACACATTAGATCAGACTGTCACGGAGACTGATACACATTAGATCAGACTGTCATGGAGACTGATATGGAGACTGCTACACATTAGATCAGACTGTCATGGAGACTGATATGGAGACTGCTACACATTAGATCAGACTGTCATGGAGACTGATATGGAGACTGCTACACATTAGATCAGACTGTCACGGAGACTGATACACATTAGATCAGACTGTCATGGAGACTGATATGGAGACTGCTACACATTCGATCGCTGTCATGGAGACAGCTACACATTAGATCAGGCTGTCATGGAGAGTGATACACATTAGATCAGGCTGTCACGGAGACTGATACACATTAGATCAGACTGTCACGGTGACTGCTACACATTAGATCCGGCTGTCACGGAGACTGATACACACTAGATCAGACTGTCATGGAGACTGATACACATTAGATCAGACTGTCACGGAGACTGATATGGAGACTTCTACACACTAGATCAGACTGCCACGCCGACTGATACAAGGTAAAGTACAGTAGCTCTTATAGCCTAAAGCAGAAATGTCACCAGACAGATTGTTTGGTGCAGTGCGGGGCCGTTCGTACACTTGCTTTCAGCGCAGTGTGTTACAAGCATCACCCTCATCGTTACTAGATGTAAAATTGGTTTGCAATTCACGGCAGGTACTCTGCTCAGTGGTGTTAAAGCACTTTAGGCCAGCAGACGCTCAATTCTACCGTTCAGTCCAGTGCCAACCTATAAGTAACGGACAAAGAAAGCTAAAATAATTTCATAAATGTACTTAAGGTATTGGGCATATTAGCCTCTAGCTTGATTTGAAATGACGGCCATAATCCTTGGGAGTTCAGATAAATATTTCTCAGGTTATCAACAGTTGGTCGGCCAATAGTCATAAAATACTGTCCTCCATGGCCCGTTTGTCTAAATCTGCTTGCTGAGGCACCTCAATTGATCTCTCGGCTCTTCTAATCTGGATTGTGAAAGTGATCAGACCAGACTGTTTATGAAACAGGAAGCAAGATAGGGCAGGAAGTCAACAGGATAAAGAGGACTGGGAAAGGAAGTGGGGAGGGATAACCGAGCCTGGGTTACATTCCAAATGACACCCTATATAGGCCATAGGGCTCTGGTCTAAAGTAGTGCACTATATAGCCCATAGGGCTCTGGTCTAAAGTAGTGCACTATATAGGCCATAGGGTTCTGGTCTAAAGTAGTGCACTATATAGGGAATAGGGTTCTGGTCTAAAGTAGTGCACTATATAGGCCATAGGGCTCTGGTCTAAAGTAGTGCACTATATAGGGAATAGGGCTCTGGTCTAAAGTAGTGCACTATGTAGGCCATAGGGCTCTGGTCTAAAGTAGTGCACCATATAGGCCATAGGGCTCTGGTCTAAAGTAGTGCACTATATAGCCCATAGGGCTCTGGTCTAAAGTAGTGCACTATATAGGGAATAGGGCTCTGGTCTAAAGTAGTGCACTATATAGGCCATAGGGCTCTGGTCTAAAGTAGTGCACTATATAGGCCATAGGGCTCTGGTCTAAAGTAGTGCACTATATAGCCCATAGGGCTCTGGTCTAAAGTAGTGCACTATATAGGGAATAGGGTTCTGGTCTAAAGTAGTGCACTATATAGGCCATAGGGCTCTGGTCTAAAGTAGTGCACTATATAGGGAATAGGATTCTGGTCTAAAGTAGTGCACTATATAGGGAATAGGGTTCTGGTCTAAAGTAGTGCACTATATAGGGAATAGGGTTCTGGTCTAAAGTAGTGGACTATATAGGCCATAGGGCTCTGGTCTAAAGTAGTGCACTATATAGGGAATAGGGCTCTGGTCTAAACTAGTGCACTATATAGGGAATAGGGTTCTGGTCTAAAGTAGTGCACTATATAGGGAATAGGGCTCTGGTCTAAAGTAGTGCACTATATAGGCCATAGGGCTCTGGTCTAAAGTAGTGCACTATATAGGCCATAGGGCTCTGGTCTAAAGTAGTGCACTATATAGGGAATAGGGCTCTGGTCTAAAGTAGTGCACTATATAAGGAATAGGGCTCTGGTCTAAAGTAGTGCACTATATAGGGAATAGGGCTCTGGTCTAAAGTAGTGCACTATATAGGGAATAGGGTGCCATTTGGGACACAGAGAGGTTACAGGCACAGGTGGGAAAAGATTGTGGGAAAGGACCAGGAACAATAAGACTAGTCTGAAACTGCTGACACTCAAGACGCGGACAAATATCAAAATAGTCCGTTTTATTTGCACCGTATTAAAGTTAACACATCAGGCTGTGGTTTTTTGTTGTTGTTCCACCATAAGGACATATGAATCGATCACCCAGCACTAAATACAGTACATAAATGTATCACACATCATGTAAATGAAGAAAGAAAAAGTAAAACAATCACAATCATTGGTTTTTCAACAAACCTTTACTGTAGAATACCACCGTTTGGAAAGGGCTCGAGTATAATAGTCAGCCTCTGCGTCCCAAATGGTCCTCTTCCCTTTCTAGGGAACGAGGTACCGTTTGGGATAAACCCAACATCAACAGAATGTCACGTACGATGTGTGTGCGCTGCATGTGGCAATGTATGAACCTCTGACCATCTGAACAATCTCTTTATAAACCATTTACAAGATCGCTAAATAACATTTCCCAAAATAGCCTTCCCCCCCCCCCCCAAAAAAAACATTTAAATGAATAAACCAAATTTGACAATCATATTTATAATACTCAATTAATACCAGTCTAGCTAATATTTTGACCCCATTCATTCACTTTGAGTGAGTAGAATACTGCAAGTTCTTTTAAAGTAGAATGTAGACATAGGCTGTGCCAAATTGCACCCTATTCCCTATGGGCCCTGGTCAACAGTAGTGCACTAAATAGGGAAAAGGGTGCGATTTGGGATGTGACCAGAGAAGGGTTTGGCATCTCCTTTAAAAGACCTGGTGACACGGGGAACAAGACAAAAAGCTCATCTCTGAGCCCTCCCAATCAATGTGGTTGTCCAGAACTTTAGAGTCAGTTTAAGACATTGGGTTGAAGCGAACAGTAAAACCTTTCCTAGATAAGCTCTAGCAGGAGAATAACCAAGCACTAAATGATTTCTTACTTTCTGTGAAAGACTTTGTGGTTTCACTCCCTGGGCTGTTCCCTGTGTTACACTGCATTCAGGTTCACTCATAAAACAAAGGAGTGCCTTACTCCTCCTGTCCATTACCCAAACTACTTCTACCACATGTCAAATCCCTTCACCCACCAAGCCGGTCTGTTTGGTTTAGCTCCTGTTTCTTCATGTGACCTTGTTTTCTTTGGTTTGAGAGGGCGTTTCTCAAGTCGGTCTTCGATACCATTCACACTACGTTCTGTACGAACCTCTCAGCTCCAGCTGACGTCGTACTTTGTCCATCCTTCAGGTGGGGTCAAGAAGACCCGTCGTCCACGGGACAGGAAGCTGACCACGCCCCTGTACCCTGCACGGGGAACCCCCGATTTCAAGTCATCCATAACCCCTAAGTTACGAGCCATGACTTTAAAACTCTCCCGGCTGGAATATTGTACCCGGTATGGACCCATTTCCTTCAAACCTCCCCCTTGTTGTAGCTCTTCTATTTTAACTAGGGGGGCGCTGTAAACCTCCTTCACAAAGTTCACGTCAAAGTTCTCCTTCATCAAGTAAGACAGATCATGTTTGGTGAAAGGCACAAAGTCAGTGTTGAGTTTAATATAACGCAGATACTGGTCAAAGAACTGACCCAAGCTGACACCCTTGCGTCCGAAGGTCATAGTTCTGGAGATCTCTGGGCGGATGCAGGAGCGCTCTTTACGCTGCTCGGGGTGACGCATCCAGTCGTCCCAGAAGGCTGTGGGCCACTTGGGTTCTAGTTCTGCCCAGACGTCCTTCAGCAGCATCCAGCCCAACCCCGGGAAGAAGTCTGTCCTGTAGAGGAGGTCAGCCTTCCCAGGGTCCACCAGGCCATCTCTGCCGTTGTCGTTCCAGGCAGACACACACCACAGGGTGGGGTCAGAGGTCAAGATGGGGTGCAGGGCGCGGAAGTACTCAAAGAAGTCCGGGGCCACCTGGACGGGACAGAGAAGCTTTGGATAAGTCATCTGTTTTACAGCAGGATAACTTTAGTACGTTTTTTCCTTCCTTAAAAAAAATTATAAAATTCATTTATAAAAAATAAATAATTCAGTAGATATCCTGCACCACTATTCGTAATTATGAAAGCTGTAATCTGGTCCCAGATCTGTTTTGTGCCATCGTGTCAACTATGCGTCACTCATTGTAATGCCAAACGATAACCAACACTACCAAACACGTTTGTTTCTACTCGTCAACAATCAACTGGCTGTGAAAACTGCATCTGCGGTACGAATCTATGCAATACAAACCTAATGACAAAAAGGACAAGAACTTGAGCAGGCTTGATCAACAACCAAGCCTCAATGAATGAGAAGTTCAAAGTTCAATTAATATAACGCCAATAGTGTGTCAACATGAAATGACTAACCGAAGCAAACATGATAAATGTGTGTTCAGGTTGGTGGTGACAATATGTAGAAAAGCAACTGAGGGAACAGTTACATAAGTGGACACATTTCCCAGTACACCCCCTCCGTTTCTCAATGTTTGATTTAAGGGAGCAAAGTTTAGCCTAGAAGCTTTTAACTGGCGACTCGTGTCCCCTAGCGCTGAAGACGTGGATGTTGATTAAGGCAGCCCCCCTCCTGAGTCAGGGGGGGTTGGATTAAAAGAAGACGTTTCAGTTGTACAACTGACGAGGTATCCCCCCTTTATGGTTACAACTCTGTTGATTTGGTCATTTCCTGTATCTCTCGTGACGAATTCTGCCGACGCGGTTTGTTTCCAGACCATTTGTTCAGCCAGCTGGCAGTTTCATTTGACTCGCGTCTCAAATAGAACCTTATCCCCCTATATAGTGCACTATTTTTGACTAGAGCCCTATGGGTCCTGTTTAAAAGATAGGGCTGCAGTATATAGGATGCCATTTGGGACACAACCTTGGTCTGAAAATTAAATGGGGGATGAGTGGGGCAGGATGGAGGGGTCTGTCTTCACACCCCACTCTGCCGGGTGTCAATGTGGTTAATCCACTAAATCAGTTTAAAATCTGCTCGTCGGGGAACGCAAACCAGGATTACAAATGTCCCCTGGCTCCGTCCCTACTGTGCACCCTTCTCTGTCCTCTCTGTCCATCATGATTCATCTACTGGCTTGAGGTCAGTTTAGTGATCTAAACGGCCAGGATTGTGGGTTCGATTCCCACTAAGGCCAGCCATACAAACAATGTATTCATGCTTGACTAAGTAGTTTTGGATAAAAAGCGCCTGCTAAAATGATCCACAGATGTTTATAGAGGGCTCTTAATGATGGGCTTTACTGGGCCGAAACAGAACAGAGCCTACTATGGCTAACCACTGGTCACACAAAACTAGTAATTACCCTAGTCCTTACCCTAGACCAATAGACTAGTCCTTACCCTAGACTAGTCCTTACCCTAGACCAGTCCTTACCCTAGACCAGTCCTTACCCTAGACCAGTCCTTACCCTAGACCAATAGACCAGTCCTTACCCTAGACTAGTCCTTACCCTAGACTAGTCCTTACCCTAGACTAGTCCTTACCCTAGACTAGTCCTTACCCTAGACTAGTCCTTACCCTAGACTAGTCCTTACCCTAGACTAGTCCTTACCCTAGACTAGTCCTTACCCTAGACTAGTCCTTACCCTAGACTAGTCCTTACCCTAGACCAGTCCTTACCCTAGACTAGTCCTTACCCTAGACTAGTCCTTACCCTAGACTAGTCCTTACCCTAGACTAGTCCTTACCCTAGACTAGTCCTTACCCTAGACTAGTCCTTACCCTAGACCAATAGACCAGTCCTTACCCTAGACTAGTCCTTACCCTAGACTAGTCCCTAGACTAGTCCTTACCCTAGACCAATAGACTAGTCCTTACCCTAGACCAATAGACTAGTCCTTACCCTAGTTCTTACCCTAGACCAATAGACCAATCCTTACCCTAGACCAATAGACTAGTCCTTACCCTAGACCAGTGGTTCCCAAACTTTTTATAGTCCGATACCCCTTCAAACATTCAACCTCCAGCTGCGTACCCCCTCTAGCACCAGGGTCAGCGCACTCTCAAATGTTGTTTTTTGCCATCATTGTAAGCCTGCCAAACACTGACACATGTTTTAAAACATAAGAATGAGTGAGTGTCACAACCCGGCTCGTTGGAAGTGACAAAGAGCTCTTACAGTGACTTACGAAGGTATTCACTCCCCTTGGCATTTTTCCTATTTTGTTGCCTTACAACCTGGAATTAAACTGGATTTTTAGGGGGTTTGTATCAGTTGATTGACACAACATGTCTACCACTTTGAAGATACAACACATTTTTCATTGTGAAACAGACAAGAAATAAGACACAAAAAAAAAAAAATCTATACTTTGTAGAGCCACCTTTTGCAGCAATTACAGCTGCTCGCCTCTTGGGGTATGTCTCTATAAACTTGGCACATCTAGCCACTGGGATTTTTGCCCATTTTTCAAGGCAAAACTGTTCCAGCTTCTTCAAGTTGGTTGGGTTCCGCTGGAGAACAGCAATCTTTAAGTCATACCACAGATTCTCAATTGCACACACACACAGATCATGTGACACTTAAATAAAGTCCACCTGTGTGCAGTCTAACTAATTATGTGACTTCTGAAGGTAATTGGTCGCACCAGATCTTATTTAGGGGCTTCATAGCAAAGGGGGTGAATACATACTGTATGCACGCACCACTTTCCTGCTTAGAGTTTTTTTTAATACATTTTTTTTTTTATTTCACTTCACCAATTGGGACTATTTTGTGTCTGTCCATTACATGAAATCCAAATAAAAATACATTTAAAATGTCAGGTTGTAATGGAACAAAATAGAAAAAACGCCAAGGGGGTGAATACTTTTGCAAGGCACTGTATCGGGGCGGCAGGGTAGCCTAGTGGTTAGAGCGTTGGACTAGTAACCGGAAGGTTGCATGTTCAAACCCCTGAGCTGACAAAGTACTAATCTGTCGTTCTGCCCCTGAACAGGCCGTTAACCCACTGTTCCTAGGCAGTCATTGAAAATAAGATTTTTTTCTTAACTGACTTGCCTAGTCAGGTAAAGGTAACATTTAAAAAAATCATTGCATAGTGCAGAAAACACACGAGTTCAGGGGTTAACCATTTTTTTTCCCCTGTAGTGTCCAAAACGTCTTTCAAGCGGTCAGGTTTTCCTTTGGCAGCAAGAGCCTCTCGGTGGATGCTGCAGTGTACCCAAGAGCCTCTCGGTGGATGCTGCAGTGTACCCAAGAGCCTCTCGGTGGATGCTGCAGTGTACCCAAGAGCCTCTCGGTGGATGCTGCAGTGTACCCAAGAGCCTCTCGGTGGATGCTGCAGTGTACCCAAGAGCCTCTCGGTGGATGCTGCAGTGTACCCAAGAGCCTCTCGGTGGATGCTGCAGTGTACCCAAGAGCCTCTCGGTGGATGCTGCAGTGTACCCAAGTGGAGTCGGGAGCAACTGCCTCCATGCATGTTACCCCTCCACCTTGTCTCCCTGTCCTGGCTTTTGCACCATCAGTACAGATACCAACACATCTTGACCACCAAAGTCCATTTGATGTCACAAAGCTGTCCAGTACTTAAAAAAATATCCTGTCCTGTTTTCCAGGAGAGAAATGTCTTCCTTAATTGACCACCCATAAACGTAACGGACATATACCAGGCCCGCCACGCATGTTGACTCATCCAGCTGGAACTCATAATTCACTGGCTTGTTTTGAAAGAATTCCTGCTTCGCACACATCTCCTGCCATGTCACTGATATGTTGTGAAACAGTGTTTGATGAAGTCATTGTATAGTTTTTGGGGCCTTTCCCCCCAGAAATGTCCCGGCCATATCCGTGCCAGCAGGAAGGATTAAGTCCTCCACAATAGCCTGTCCAAACCACTCAGTAGCTCACCATATAAGACGCTTCTAGCCCCTTCTTATTAAAATGGCATCTGTTGCTTTTATACATGTCTTGCTACTCGAAAGTTGTATTTATTCTCGCTCAAAAAACTCCCGTGGCTTATTTTTTCCAAATGTGCAGACATTTTAGGAACGAAACGTGATAAGACTGAAGGTTTCCTGTGAGAGAGTAACGGTTAATGTGGTTGGATGTGTAACGGTTAATGTGATTGGATGAGTAACGGTTAATGTGGTTGGATGAGTAACGGTTAATGTGGTTGGATGAGTAACGGTTAATGTGATTGGATGAGTAACGGTTAATGTGATTGGATGAGTAACGGTTAATGTGATTGGATGAGTAACGGTTAATGTGATTGGATGAGTAACGGTTAATGTGATTGGATGAGTAACGGTTAATGTGATTGGATGAGTAACGGTTAATGTGATTGGATGAGTAACGGTTAATGTGATTGGATGAGTAACGGTTAATGTGATTGGATGAGTAACGGTTAATGTGATTGGATGAGTAACGGTTAATGTGATTGGATGAGTAACGGTTAATGTGATTGGATGAGTAACGGTTAATGTGATTGGATGAGTAACGGTTAATGTGATTGGATGAGTAACGGTTAATGTGATTGGATGAGTAACGGTTAATGTGATTGGATGAGTAACGGTTAATGTGATTGGATGAGTAACGGTTAATGTGATTGGATGAGTAACGGTTAATGTGATTGGATGTTCATTATTTCACTAGGCTCCCTGTATTTGACGTTGTTATTTCGCTCAACACTAGATGGTCGAATTTTATTTTTGGCAGTGAAACGAGGCTACTCAGGCGAGAGAAAAAAAAACTCATCAAAAATGTATAGCCCCCGTGGGAAAATATAAATGTACTGTTTGAAAATGTGAAGATTTAAAAAATATTTTTTAGTTTAATCACATTTTTATTTGGCATACCCCCCCGACGGCATTGCCCTAGACCAATAAACTAGTGGTGTGAGGCCATAAAAAGAAATGTTTCGAAATGTTTAATGCAAAAGCTATGTTTTAGGTTTTCCCAATGAAAGGGCTGTGCAAATGAGGGACATATTAGGATCAATTTTTATCATCATTATTATCCCAAAATGTCAATGTGAGCCAGATGGAATTAAAAACTTTCCCATATAACCCAATGGAATGTGCTGAGCAGGCAGACAGAAGGCATATTCTGCCCCTGTTGCAGGGAGCGGGGGGTTAAAGCTCAGTGCTTCAAACGGAGCACTTCGTGTTTTTGTTGTAGGCCACAGGGTCGTCCTTTCCTTAAAGAAATGATGGTTCTGGGAATGACACCAGGGCTGGATGTTGGCAGTGCAACTAAAATACAGCAGTGGATTCATCACTTAGGCCTCGTTGATGAATCTAGTGCTGCTTTATACGAATACTAAACTGACCAACAGGCTTTGTGGTTAGAGTGTCCGCACCGGAGGTTGAGAGTTCGATTCCCAGCCGAGTCATACCAAAAGGTTGTAAAAAAAAGTTTTTTATTTTATTTTTATTTTTAAATGGGACCCAATGCCCTGCGATACACTAGTGTTCTGTTGCAAAAATGGGACCCAATGCCCTGCGATACACTAGTGTTCTGTTGTAAAAATGAGACCCAATGCCCTGCGATACACTAGTGTTCTGTTGTAAAAATGGGACCCAACGCCCTGCGACACACTAGTGTTCTGTTGTAAAAATGGGACCCAATGCTCTGCGATACACTAGTGTTCTGTTGTAAAAATGGGACCCAATGCCCTGCGATACACTAGTGTTCTGTTGTAAAAATGGGACCCAACGCCCTGCGACACACTAGTGTTCTGTTGTAAAAATGGGACCCAATGCCCTGCGATACACTAGTGTTCTGTTGTAAAAATGGGACCCAACGCCCTGCGATACACTAGTGTTCTGTTGTAAAAATGGGACCCAATGCTCTGCGATACACTAGTGTTCTGTTGTAAAAATGGGACCCAATGCCCTGCGATACACTAGTGTACTGTACATCAAGGTGCTTCATGCTCTAGAAAACAGGAGAAAGACTCCTATGAGCCACAAGCTCATGCAAGGCTACTAGATACTTCTATTGCTAGCTAGCTGCACTTTAAATCCATTCCTCAATTACAGTGCATGCAGACAGGTGGTGTATAGATTTCAGTTACTGTTCACTTACCTCCAAGTCATCTTCCACGATCACCACGGTGGAGTGAGAGAGTGTGTCGAACACCTGGTTGAGGGCCCAGCGGTAGTGTCTGGCAATCTTATAGTAACCCTGGAACTTCCTGTGCTCCGGCCGTACCCGGATGTCCGAGTGGTCTGGTTGGCTAATGTGAGTCACCTGACTGCCATACGAGCCAATCACACGGGCCGTCTCAGCATGGCCGCAGTCCTGGCTAACTATGATTGGATAGAGTTCTGCAGAGGGGCGGTATTGGATCAATTTGTCAAGACTCCTTTTCACGGTCACCCTGTCACAGGCAATAACCAATATGGGAATGACAACTTGTGGGCTGGTGACAGTTACTTCCAATTTGGTGTAGTTCAGTTCTTTTATGTCATTGTCCGGTTGTGTGTCTACTTTAAGGTCTTGGACTGCTGCAACAATAAATTCCTGTTTAGTTTTTTCTTGACTTGGGTCCTTGTTCTCTGAATCGTCCTTTGGAGGTACTGGAGGCAACTGTGGCGGCGGTTTGTGTTCCTCTTTATTTTCTACCTTCCCTCCATCCATCCGTCTTCTTCCCATCCCTCTCCTCTTTTCCCATAGTGACCTGTGACTCTGAATCTGCTTCAGAAGTTCCTTCTGGGTCTCGAGTTCCGATTCTACCTCCTCGGCCAATCGGATCACCTCACCAGCCAGATTAGTCCCACCCCCTTTTCTTTTGGCCACTCCCCACTCTTCCCTTCCCCCTGGCTCAGCCCCTCCCCCCTCCCCAAGTCGACCAATGGGAGGCCGTCCCCAAAGGAAAAGGAGAAGCAAGCCATTGCAGGCGACGAATAGGAAAGCTCCACACAAGATAAGGGAACCTCTCTTGCGAACCATGGCCCAATGACATCAGAGGATAGACTGCAGTGAGGAAAAGAAAACAGCGGAGGGGGGACAGAGTTGAAATGACAACAGCCAATAGGGTCCAAATCGATCACAAAGATGAGAAAGAGAAGATGTCCAATAGAGGTGGAGAGAACAGTGGTCTGATCACGTGATCCTTACTGCTCATCCAATCATTGAGTCTGATCGATAACATGACAGGAGAATGATCCAGAACCTCTATTGCAGAGACGTGAGTATTAACCCAGTGTGTTGTTGTATCGGTTTGTCTCTCCTCCATGAAACACTGGGACAGGAGAGTGAGTTGGGGCAAGAGGAAATTGAGGAAAAACAAGGGGAAAAGGGGTGTTTGGATAAGATAACCAGGGTCACGTTGGGGTGGAGGGGCTGACAGTCCTTGACGTTATCCCTCAGCCATCATCCTGAAACAGAGGACAGAGAAACTGTTAGCATCAATTTAGTACATTTCTGAAATAAACAAGCACGATATGATCCGAGACATCAGTGCCTCCTAGACTAAAACGAGTGTATTTCTGGACAGATTAGGTTATTACTGGAGTTCTATCATCTAGAAATCACTGACTGTCATTGAGCAGAATCAGAACAATAATAACAAGAACAAGACCCAAACTGTTCATTAGGGGATGGTCCAACCATGAATCTTGCGGCCGTTGCCTCATCATCGCTCACCGGTGTCACCATAAAGCTATTTTGTGTGTTGAGCCTATGAATCAAGCTGTAATCAAGCTGTGCTAATGAATCACGCTGTGAGGTTGAGTACGGCAACAGCTTCATTTTCACTACCCTTCTTAAGATCACTGTACAGCTAAACGTATCAACCATGTTATGTACCCGTCGGGGAACAGGACATCCCGTCGGCCCGAGTATCACGGGGGAACAGGACATCCCGTCGGCCCGAGTATCACAGGGGAACAGGACATCCCGTCGGCCCGAGTATCACAGGGGAACAGGACATCCCGTCGGCCCGAGTATCACAGGGGAACAGGACATCCCGTCGGCCCGAGTATCACAGGGGAACAGGACATCCCGTCGGCCCGAGTATCACAGGGGAACAGGACATCCCGTCGGCCCGAGTATCACAGGGGAACAGGACATCCCGTCGGCCCGAGTATCACAGGGGAACAGGACATCCCGTCGGCCCGAGTATCACAGGGAAACAGGACATCCCGTCGGCCCGAGTATCACAGGGGAACAGGACATCCCGTCGGCCCGAGTATCACAGGGGAACAGGACATCCCGTCGGCCCGAGTATCACAGGGGAACAGGACATCCCGTCGGCCCGAGTATCACAGGGGAACAGGACATCCCGTCGGCCCGAGTATCACAGGGGAACAGGACATCCCGTCGGCCCGAGTATCACAGGGGAGGACATCCCAGTATCACAGGGGAACAGGACATCCCGTCGGCCCGAGTATCACAGGGGAACAGGACATCCCGTCGGCCCGAGTATCACAGGGGAACAGGACATCCCGTCGGCCCGAGTATCACAGGGGAACAGGACATCCCGGGATCACAACAGGACATCCCGTCGGCCCGAGTATCACGGGGAACAGGACATCCCGTCGGCCCGAGTATCACGGGGGAACAGGACATCCCGTCGGCCCGAGTATCACAGGGGAACAGGACATCCCGTCGGCCCGAGTATCACAGGGGAACAGGACATCCCGTCGGCCCGAGTATCACAGGGGAACAGGACATCCCGTCGGCCCGAGTATCACAGGGGAACAGGACATCCCGTCGGCCCGAGTATCACAGGGGAACAGGACATCCATCCCTTCAGCACAAATTCAAGCTGAAGTACTTCTGCAGACTGTCGTCATGGCGTTCTGTGTTGAACCCAACTGTTAGCCTAATGTCCAGAAACCTAGGCTAAAACCATCCTTTTCTATTCAATGGAGATTTTAAAAGCCTGTTAACAGTAACCCGAGGATCCCTTTTCAAATCATTTAACATGGGATAACACACACTAATATATAGGATGGACATATACACACGCAAGTATGTGGACACCCCTCAAATAAGTGGATTTAGAAACGGGTGTGGCTGAAGGTGAATATAAAAATCAAACACACCGCCATGCAATCTCCATAGACAAACACTGGCAGAAGAATGGCCTTACTGAAGAGCTCAGTGACGTTCACCTTGGCACCGTCATAGGATGCCGCCTTTCAAACAAGTCAGTTCGTCACATTGCTGCCCTGCTAGTGCTGCCCCGGTCAACTGTAAGGGCTGTTATTGTGAAGAGGAAACGTCTAGGAGCAACAACGGCTCAGCTGTGAAGTGGTAGGCCACACAAGCTCACAAAACGGGAATGCCAATTGCTGAAGCAACACTCACTACTGAATTCCAAACTGCCTCTGGAAGAAAAGTCAGCACAAGAACTGTTCGTCGGGAGCGTCATGAATTGGGTTTCCATGGCCGAGCAGCCATGCGCAATGCCAAGCGTCAGCTGGAGTGGTGTAAAGCTTGCCACTATTGGACTGGAGCAGTGGAAACGCATTCTCTGGAGTGATAAATCACGATCTAGCAGTCCGACAAACTAATCTGGGTTTGGCGGATGCCAGGAGAACACTACCTGCCCGAATGCAAAACGCCAACTGTAAAGTTAGGTGGAGGAGGAATAATGGTCTGGGGCGGTTTTTCATCGTTCGGACCCCTTAGTTCCAACGAAGGGAGATAATAACGCGACAGCATACAATGATTCTAGATGATTCTGAGCTTCAAACTTTGTGGCAACAGTTTGGGGAAGACCCTAGTGGGTTGGGTTAAATGCAGAAGACACATTTCAGTTGTACAACTGACTAGGCACCCCCCTTTCAGCATGACAATGCCCCTGTGCAGGGTAGCCTAGTGGTTAGAGTGTTGGACTAGTAACTGTAAAGGTTGCAAGTTCAAATCCCCAAGCTGACAATGTATAAATCTGTCGATCTCCCCTTGAACAGGCAGTTAAACCACTGTTCCTAGGCCGTCATTGAAAATAAGAATTTGTTCTTAACTGCCTAGGTAAATAAAGGTAAAAAATATACATTTTTTTTTTTAAAGCGAGGTCCATACAGAAATGGTTTGTCGAGATTGGTGTGGAAGAACTTGATTGGCCTGCACAGAGCCCTGACGTCAACCCTATCAAACACCTTTGGTATGAATAGGAATGTAGACTGTGAGCCAGGCCTAACCGCCCAACATCAGTACCCAAATTCACTAATGCTCTTGTGGCTGAATGGAAGCAAGTCCCCACAGCAATGTTCCAATGTCTTGTGAAAGCCTTCCCAGGAGAGTGGAGGCTGTTATAGCAGCAATGTTCCAACATCAAGTGGAAAGCCTTCCCAGAAGAGTGGAGGCTGTTATAGCAGCAAAGCGGGAACCAACTTCATATGAATGCCCATGATTTTAGAAGACGTTCCACAGGCAGGTGTGCACATACTCATATAGTGTATACCAGCCAGCATCCGTAGCAACAGTAGTCCTGACTGAAGTAAGCATTTCTCTGTAAGGTTGTATTCGGCGCATGTGACAACTAAGATTTGATTGGGTCAAAGCTAATGCACAGCCCTTAATAAATATCAATTTGGTTTCTCTCATGTTGTCTTTGTTGCTGGAAACAAACAACACACTGTGTCCCAGATGGTACTGCTTTGAGCAGAGTCCTATGGTCCCCGGTCAAAAGTAGTGCATTATATAGGGAATAGGATGCAATCTGGGAATCGGACACTGGGGGACCTCTCGTTATGGTTCACAACCAGCAGGTTTCTCCAGATGAGGGACACTGGGGGACCTCTCGTTATGGTTCACAACCAGCAGGTTTCTCCAGATGAGGGACACTGGGGGACCTCTCGTTATGGTTCACAACCAGCAGGTTTCTCCAGATGAGGGACACTGGGGGACCTCTCGTCATGGTTCACAACCAGCAGGTTTCTCCAGATGAGGGACACTGGAGGACCTCTCGTTATGGTTCACAACCAGCAGGTTTCTCCAGATGAGGGACACTGGAGGACCTCTCGTTATGGTTCACCACCAGCAGGTTTCTCCAGATGAGGGACACTGGGGGACCTCTCGTTATGGTTCACAACCAGCAGGTTTCTCCAGATGAGGAGCATAAACTAGATTGTTTACGTCGTTAAGATTCATGACACCTCTGTAACTCCACCCTGCTGCTGCTGCCACCAAACCCTGCAAATGTCCTATATTGAATATATGAGCCTTGGTTTAAAGTAGTTTACTACTACCCTATAGGCCTTGGTCTAAAGTAGTGCACATAATAGGGTGCAATTTGGGATGCAACCCCACCCCCCCAAAAAACAACATCAATATAAGCAGTTTCCTACCTAAGAATCCCCCTAACAATATATCAAACCTGCCTGTGCAGTCAGTCTGCAGGGACAGAGTTCGGGACCAGGGGGACAGAATGTGCACCGTTTCAGTGGATGAACTTAGGCTGCATCTCTTTTAGGCTGGGTTTCTATACAGCACTTTATGACATGTGCGGATGTTAGATGGTATGATAGGCAGAGAACATGTGTCGCACACCTGGTACATTATAGCTGTTAAAGCTTCGAGGGAAAAAAAGGTACTGATATTATTGGGGCTCCTGAGTGCCGCAGTAGTCTAAGCGACTGCATCTCAGTGCTAGAGGCGTCACTACAGACCCTGGTTCGATTCCAGGCTGTAGCACAATCGGCCATCATTGGGAGTCCCAAGGGGCGGCGTACAATCGGACAAACATCGTCCGGGTTAGGGTTTGGCCTGGGTAGGCAGTCATTGCAAATAAGAATTTGTTCTCAACTGACTTGTCTAGTTTAATAAAAGGTTAAATAACTTGAAGTTAAGAAATAGGCTATACGATTCATTACTCACTATTATTCAGTCAAATATTATGACAATCAACCTAATGTGAGAAGAGAGCACTGCACACAATCAATATGCTGAAGATTTAAAAGAGACTCAAACAAACATGGCAACATTTGCATTTGGTTTTAGAATGTTGTAAATACTCAGAGTGAGCATTTCAATGGCAACAAGCTGTCCAAATAATATCCAAGCCTCATAACCAGGTCAGGGATCATATTTGGACAGCTTTCAAATGACTGAAAAGTCAAATCCAATCAAATAAGGCCTAAATATCACAGACAACATTTGACTATTTAATGCATCCAAGAGAATCCTTTCAACAGGCCTTGGTCCTGAACACATCAGACTAGCCTAGACTACATCCTGAAATGCCCTGATATTTTACAACAAGCTCTAGGCCTACAGCAGGAGTGAAGACAGACATGGGGGAAGAGGTACTGAGAACACTGTATCAAGCAGACAGAGAGACATGAGGGAACAGGTGCGTCCTTTTCTATTCACGTCAAACATGGTGCTAAACCACGCCCACGGGTAACCTAGTAACATTCAAAGCCGTGCTGATTGGTCAGAGTGAGAAGTAAAGGACGAAGAACGCCAGAGAGGGAATCCCCACCAAAAACAGAAAAACCTTGCCATCCATACTTCGCCATTTTACCGAATTTGGTTATGAAGTTGCATTAAACTATGTAGCTTTTTAGTGACTGATTGAATAAAGGTTAAATAAAATACCAAATTCATTTCAGCCAGCCTAACCACACTAAGTTATCTAAAGTGTTTTGAGATACTTACCTTCATGACATTTATGGTATTTGGACACTGAATGAGATGCTGTATAACTAGCTTTCGCTGAATGGGCAAAGATATAGCTAACATTACATTGATTGTCAGTAATAGTGACTCAATGGAGCTATCTTATAGAGAGATGTACGTGACCTTTTTAGTTGAACTTAATTCAAAACGAGGCCAGGAAACAGGTAACCGCGGCCGGTATAACAAACCGCTCGGTTCGTGGGGAATTTATCTCGAGCGTTGTTTCCTCGCTCACAGCGAATGTCCGGAACTCTGACCAATCAGCGCGGCTTTGACTGTTGCTAGGTTACCCGTGGGCGTGGTTTTACGCCAAGTTTTGACATGGGTAGAAATCACGCGCAACAGTTACCGAAAACATTGCATCTAAGCAGACGGATAGACATAGAGAAGAGGGTATCGATTGAGTCCAGGGTAGGGTGGGGGTAGCCCCCCACAGTACACTGTATATCCTAACAGGAGACTTTCAAGGTGTCTAAACCAGTTACAGGTGATAACAATAATCTTGTAAGCATTGCAATCGGACTAAGTACAAACTAATTTAGAGTAGATGTCCTGGTCTGGTTGAGTAATGTGCTACTGAATCCTACACCAACTTTAAAATCTGTACTCCATATGTTCATGGTTGAAAAGCTAGGCTAAAAATGACTATATTTACTTTTGACTTTCAGGAAATGTATATCGTTGAGGTAATTGGTGAGCCTCATTTCCTGGGTGCTCAAAAACGACAACAAATTCAACAGAGTTGGAGAGGCTAAACTACCCATCTCACGCTGGGACACCAAGAGCTACAGTAAATCTAATCCAGTTGATCCTCACTAGAACACACACACACAATGTTAACATTACATCAGAAACACATGGCTTTAAACACGTAGACAGTTATAGGGTGAGTGAACGACGGAATTAAGCAGTTTAGGGAAAAACGAAAAGAGAAAAAAAAGGAGGTACTGCACTAGAGGTGTTGGGGTTTGGGGACAGATGAGTAGACAGCATAGACTTGTGGGTATACAAACAGTTAAGAGGGTAATAACTTGACAATCTATGGTAGCATTGTAAGAGACAAGTTACAAAAGCCAAAGGAGAAAGTCAGGTTTGAAAGGAGGTGCCCAAGGGTGTGAAAAGTATTGTTCTACGGTACCTGAAGCAGAGCGGTCTAGTTCTCCCAGTATCTCTTTCAACACATCAGAAAGTTTAAAGGACAACGAAGGGGGTGGGAGAAAATGAGTTATGGGGGGGTGGAATTGTTGCTCACCGTCACGAACAGAGCCATTTGAAACGCTAACCTCCCTTCCCTCCCTCTCACTGAAACGTGTAAGTACCTGGTAGGTTAAAACTCTAAAATTAGAAGGTCGAAGTTCAACTAAAAAAGACTAGCCTTCCTGGAATCAGGTTTGCTATTAAAGTAAATGTATCTTGGAGAAGAGTTGCCTACTAAACAAAACAGGTAATCGGTATTTAAGAAAAGCAAGTTGAAGCCAGTCAAGACAACTGAACTGTATCCGTGTCGCTACTATTGTTTTGACAGCTAGCTACATTGTAGTTCGACTATCGTTTGCCTGTAAGAGCCATTTGAGACAACTACACAGCAAAAACTTGGCAAACGTAATTTCAAAGTTAACAATCTAATATTAGAAAATGCCTACAATAGTTTGAATAACAAACGTTGTGAACTTACAACTATTTTATCATTTTGTTGCATGACCAAGACTGAATGTTTGCACATCATTGCAACCACAAGTTGAGTTAAGTTTGTAAATTGCAATACTTGAAGATCTCCATATCAATGACGTTAGTTAGCTTACATCCTAGCTAGCCAAGCAAGCAAATTGACCTTTTCATAAATCAAATGTTAGCGAGCTTGTTCCATAACGACCTAGCTCACGGCTAGGTAAATCAAGTCAACTTGATCAAGCTAGCTTCAGACAGCTAACGTTAGCTAAGCAAGAGTACAATTTCTACCTCACCTTTTGTAATTTGCCCCGGTAGGACGTGTTGCTTGCTATCTGGAAAGCCAGTTTGGATGTCGAAGAATGGTTTCAGTTGATCGGCTTCACTCCTCTCACTTTAATTCCTCTCCGTTTTGCCCACCGGTGTCAGTGCCTCACTGCATGTCCAGTCCACATTTCCTCCCCTCTTTCTTGGATCCGACATTTAGCTAGATGTGTTCAATTGATTTATTTATCAACATAGGAATTCACCGAGACTTGCGATATGCATCGTCCTTTTCACCACTGTTCTCCTACCAATCCATCCAAGCCAGTATGTGTGTTTCACTGGCTCTTGACGGTATTTTTCATTTGACACCACCGAATTTTACACGCTCCATACTACTTCCGGATTGACTCGTTAAGCAAGGCCACGCCCCCTGGTCATGGCTAGAAGGGATCCAGCTTTTGTCAAGTGAACGGTAAAAGTGTCTTATTGTTTTTAATTTGACATAACCCTAACCCTTTTCCTTACCTTAATTACCTTTACCTGCTGCGGAAATTCTAACTTGCTGCGAAAAGTCCAATTTGACGTTAATCTGACAAAAGCTGTATCCTTTCTAACTTCCGCTTTCATCCTCGTCCCCTGTACAATTTTCCCTAGCAACAAAGTGCCATGACAACCGTCATAAGGGCGGTGGCGCTCTGGCGAAATTGGCAATTTTTCTGCTATCTGGGGTGTATTCATTACGTCTTGCAACGGAAACCGTTTACCGTTTAAGAACCAAACAGCAAGAAAGTAAAACGGGGAGAGACCTACCTTTTTTATCGTTGGAAAATGTTTTCACTTTGAACATTTTGCAAGACGGAACGTTTTGTAACGTGATTGGCGTAATGAATACACCCCTGTTGTGACTGTGGTCAGCAAGCAAGTAGGCCAAAGACAGTACCACAGAACAATGAGACAGATTTCACAGAATGTATAAATAGGAAGCATCCGTTTGGCGTTTCCACTCACTGCCAAATATGGTAGTGAGAGGAAGCCAACTGGCGCCCAGTCGGAGAAGTTGGATTTTGTCCTACACTCTGCAAATTTTTCTCATCGATTAAAAATTTGATCTCAATTACACTTCTGTTTCCCAAACTGGAATCTGTTATGCATATAGTGGACTAAGATTTGTAAACTTCCGCCTTTGTTAAAGTTTTTTAAAAGCGTGTTGTTTAGGAGTTCAAAGTCGAATTGAAATATTGCACACGCGAATTTCAGGAGTAAGTGTTTCCTAATGGAAATATGCAGATATTTTCTAGAACGGGACAATTGGATCTCGCAAGCTCTGCCCACCTCCTTGCTTGATCTGCCCACTATGACTCATCTGTTCCCTTTGGAAACGACAGGCTGTGATCTATCTTGGTTTAGTTATACAAATCCTTGACAGTACAGTTCGAGTTTCTATTGGAGAAGCTGTTTCCGCCTATCACACTTCGGGATTCCATAGCGAAATTGTTTAGTTGAGCTCATGCGTACAAACACAGCAGGGTCTGAAGGTCGTCTCAGGCCGAAACTGTGCATGCCGTCAAATCAAAGCCACGCATTCGAGATAGTTGTTTTTGACGAAAATTAAAACGTGTGACACTTTCACGAAGTTGGAGTAATAACATGTTCAACTACTTAAGACATTGGCTTGAATCTATAGATTATGCCTTTTAGATGTCGAGAAAATTAACTAAGGAAGAATTGTTCTCTCCTCAAACCCTGTTTCGCAAACATTTCCCGAAGTCTCGCCTCTGAGTTTAGAAACTGTCAGCGGAGTTGCCAACAACTGCCCACAGAATATAATTATAAGTGTATGTATGTCCCTTAAGGTCCTTGTGTAATATGCTATTGTACCCTCTAGCTCAATTGTCCAAAGTATATATTCTAAAAAAAATTGTTCCTGGTCATAAACTCCACCCATTTCGACAATTGATCTTCTTAATATGTGATTTTAAGCTGCTTTATTTTAGGGGTTTAGTGAAGGTGGATAATTTTTTACCCTTAAGACAAGGGAACTATAACCTAACCTCCACCACACTGCTAGTTTATGCCTTACCCTAACCTTAAATGAAGACAAAGGCACCTTTTTGTTTTCATTAATGTTTACTATACGTCAAATTTTGACTGTGCAACTTAGTGGAAATTGGGAAACAGACAGATACAGCTTTGGCAATGTAAACATATGTTTCACATGTCAATAAAGCACTTTGAATTTAATTGAATTCAAAAGGAGCTTTGACGGAGATTTTAGAAAAGGAGACAAGAATCCCAGTGGAAAATGTATGGAGTAACGTACAACGCTCTTCCCAGCAGACTGTCGACCAATCGCGTCCACGCCATGCGATCCCGCGTTCACGTGCTAGTCGGAACTAGGAAGCTCAGTTGCGCAAACCCCACAGTTACATCAGCTGTCCGGGTGGCTGGTTTCAGACGATCCTGCAAGTGAAGAAGCCTGATGTGGAGGTCCTGGGCTGGCGTGGTTACACGTGGTCTGCGGTTGTGAGGCCGGTTGAACGTACAACCAAATTCTTTAAAACGATGTTGGACGGGGCTTCTGGTAGAGAAAGGAACATTAAATTATCTGCCAACAGCTCTGGTGGACATTCCTTCAGTCAGCATGCCAATTGTACAATCCCTCAAAATGTGAGACATCTGTGGCTTTGTGTTGTGACAAAACTGCACATTTTAGAGTGGGCTTTTATTGTCCCCCAGCACAAGGTGCACCTGTATAATGATTATAATGTTTCATCAGCTTCTTGATATGCCACAGCTGTCAGGTGGATGGATTATCTTGGCAAAGGAGAAATGCTCACTAGAGAAATAAGCTTTCTGTACATATGGAGCATTTCAGGGATCTTTTATTTCAGCTCATGAAACCAACACTTTACATGTCGCATAATTGTTTTTTGTTCTGTGTAATATTTGACTAAAACAATCATGTCAAACCTTTGCTTACATTTGTATACGCTAACATATATCTCTCTATTATATGTGGGAATACTTTGGAACACATTTCCAAAATTAAAATAACTTGCAGCTGATTTTCTGGTGTTTTATAGCCTTTTATGTAAAAAAAACACACAAAAAACAACATTTAAACAATTTTGCATGGAACCTGGGGGGCCAAAAAAAATCACTAGCGGCCCAAATTCGGCTGGGGAACCCTGGGATAGAGTATGCTGTTTTTTGATGACAGACAAGTGGTATTCTTTGAATAATGTATTATTTTACATTCATGCCTATATGGCTTGACTCCAAGCAAGGGTCACCACTGTAGTTAGGGGTACGGTGACCACTGTAGTTAGGGGTAGGGTCACCACTGTAATTAGGGGTAGGGTCACCACTGTAATTAGGGGTAGGGTCACCACTGTAATTAGGGGTAGGGTCACCACTGTAGTTATTCCAGGGCCTGCAGTTCTTTGTGTTCAGTGGCAGAAAACCTGGTAGTCCATGATTGATATAATCCATGTCCGATCCAGAGTTGAATCCCTGCAGACAGACACTGTAGACAGTCAAGTTGTCCATGTAGAGGGAGGTCATCTCTCACTGTGATTGTGTTTCAAATGGCACCGTATTCCCTACGTTGTGCACTACTTTAGACCAGGGTCCTATTCCTCACAGTGGTCATCACTAGTTAACCCCGCCTAGTTCTAAAATGTCTCTTCTTAAAATCTGATTTTAAACCTAACCACACTGCTAACCTTATTCCTAACCCCAATTTAAAATAAATTGGCTAACCCCAACTTAAAAAATGAATGAAAACAAAAATGTGCATTTTTTATTTTTATTTAACTTTGACTGTGGGAACTAGTGAAAAACCCTACATAGTACACTACTTTTGACCAGAGTTGTGTTTTGGAGGTCCCTGTAGTGCTGACAGCTGCTCCTCAATGTTCCTCAGCTCCTGCTCCAAGGCTGAGATCTAAACAGATACATTCCATTGTGGGGGAGGGAATGAAGGCAAATAATTTAACAGAAATACAAAGCAAAGTCTCTTTCAAGAACATCTTCATCAATGGTTTATGTCCCAAATGGCATCCTATTTCCTATATAGTGCACTACTTTTGACCAGAGCCCTATTTCCTATATAGTGCACTACTTTAGGCCAGACCCCTATTCCCTATATAGTGCACTACTTTTGACCAGAGCCCTATTTCCTATATAGTGCACTACTTTTGACCAGAGCCCTATTCCCTATATAGTGCACTACTTTAGACCAGAGCCCTATTCCCTATATAGTGCACTACTTTAGACCAGAGCCCTATTCCCTATATAGTGCACTACTTTAGACCAGAGCCCTCTTCCCTATATAGTGCACTACTTTAGACCAGAGCCCTATTCCCTATATAGTGCACTACTTTAGACCAGAGCCCTATTCCCTATATAGTGCACTACTTTAGACCAGAGCCCTATTCCCTATATAGTGCACTACTTTAGACCAGAGCCCTATTCCCTATATAGTGAACTACTAGTGACCAGAGCCCTATTCCCTATATAGTGCACTACTTTTGACCAGAGCCCTATTCCCTATATAGTGCACTACTTTAGACCAGAGCCCTCTTCCCTATATAGTGCACTACTTTAGACCAGAGCCCTCTTCCCTATATATTACACTACTTTAGACCAGAGCCCTATTCCCTATATAGTGCACTACTTTTGACCAGAGCCTTATGAGGCAATAGGATGCCATTTTGGATGTAAACAGTAGACATGCTGGTATGTCGGCCATTTTGCTCCAGTTTACATCAACAACATTTGATCACAGGATGAAAGCAAGTTTGCTCACGTGACAAATACAAAGGTTGTTATTGTGAGATCGTGCACATGTTTTTTTTTCTTCTATGGTATGCAAATAGTGGACTATCTAATGTCCCAATACTACGCATATTAAAAATGTATTGCTCAGCTACCGAACTCGTGACTTCCATGCCTGAATTAAAATGGTAAATCTATTTAATATTGAGAGGTCCATCACCTCATTATTTCTACTTTGCACATTCTTCCACTGCAAATCTACCATTCCAGTGTTTTACTTGCTATATTGTATTTACTTCGCCACCAGGGACTTTTTTTTGCCTTTATCTCCCTTATCTCACCTCACTTGCTCACATTGTATATATACTTATTTTTCTACTGTATTATTGACTGTATGTTTGTTTTACTCCATGTGTAACTCTTGTGTTTGTTGTATGTGTCGAACTGCTTTGCTTTATCTTGGCCAGGTCGCAATTGTAAATGAGAACTTGTTCTCAACTTTCCTACCTGGTTAAATAAAGGTGAAATAAATAAAAAAGAAACTAGAGTCAAGTAGTACGTTATCGTCACAAACATCAGCAATGATTACAAAGACAAGGATCAATAACACGAGCAAACTATGAGTTAAAAGTCCCATCGTCCAGGGAGATCTCCCAACATGCCATATAGCTCATTCTGTTGTGTTGGTCACAGGGGACTGTGGCAAGTGAGTGTGTGAGGCATTCTGTTGTGTTGGTCACAGGGGACTGTGGCAAGTGAGTGTGTGAGGCATTCTGTTGTGTTGGTCACAGGGGACTGTTGCAAGTGAGTGTGTGAGGCATTCTGTTGTGTTGGTCACAGGGGACTGTGGCAAGTGAGTGTGTGAGGCATTCTGTTGTGTTGGTCACAGGGGACTGTGGCAAGTGAGTGTGTGAGGCATTCTGTTGTGTTGGTCACAGGGGACTGTGGCAAGTGAGTGTGTGAGGCATTCTGTTGTGTTGGTCACAGGGGACTGTGGCAAGTGAGTGTGTGAGGCATTCTGTTGTGTTGGTCACAGGGGACTGTGGCAAGTGAGTGTGTGAGGCATTCTGTTGTGTTGGTCACAGGGGACTGTGGCAAGTGAGTGTGTGAGGCATTCTGTTGTGTTGGTCACAGGGGACTGTGGCAAGTGAGTGTGTGAGGCATTCTGTCATCGGCCCGTTTTATCTCACAAAACACACACCCTTGCCACATTTCATGCACCCACTTCCCAGTTTTTATATCTTACTTTGTTCTCTGTCTCTATCCTCACTCGCTCTGGGACCTTCTGTAAGTAGTTTGGCACACGGGTTCGAGAGAGGGACTGTTCCAGTTTAGAGAGGAGCTTCTCTCTGCGTTGGGAGAGCTGGAGACTAAGTTTGCTCACATTCACACCGCCCTGGAAGAAGGCAAACAACTCAGTACCATATTTACAATCCACCATTTCTAGAAATCTGTGAGATTACACTGAATGCGCCGAATGATTACCTGAACATTGAGGTGTAACTGACAGGAGTGGTCGACTACACCCACAGCACTGCCTTTAGAGGGAGGGGGAGCCGACGGGAAGGACAGGGAGCCGGCCCCCTGAGGACAGTGGAGGTGGAGCTTGGTGATTCGGCCCAGGGTCCGTACAGCAGGGCCAAAGTGGACCAGGATCTGGGCTTGGCTGGGCGAACACACGGCCCACACTGGAACACAGAGGAAATGCGATTTATTAGTATACATGATTAATGAGTATATATGATTATGATTAATAATAATAATAATAATCATTATGATATTATTCATATACATTATAAAAGTGAATCATGCCATGAAATAGCCTGACAGAAAGATGGTCCATATCGTAAACATATTTAGATCAGGTTTTTTGTCCAGCCTACACTAGAACAGATAGGAAACATTATCCTTATATGTAGAAGGCTTTGTCATGTTGATGAATATATTATGACACTGTTATGACGTACAGTTGTAATGAAATGGCCCTGCCAGGGTGAATACACTGCTTCATCTAGAACTAACACATACAGTCTACTGTAATGCTCAGATGGAGACAGAGCGAGAACACTGCTTACATGATGATTATAACGTTCACAAGGCAGAATGAGTTTTTCAGAGGGATGCTACATATCATAGATCAGATTTCGATCAGGATCTCTCCAGTTTACAACTCGGCTTATATAACCACGTAGAACATGCAATGGTCACATTGAAGCACCGTTATAGTTCATCTGTCAAATATCTGTGTGGTGGACTACTAAATCTGTGAGACAACAACTTATCCAATACCAGGCCAATAGACATAACATTTATCTATCCAGTTGAGTTCAGTCGTGACATTGATGTGACAGTGACGTACTGTCAGGCTTCTCCTTGGTCATGCCACACTGGGCCCTGAGGGACCTGGCTACTCTCACCACTTCCTGGACCAGAGTGAAGTCTGCTTCCTCCTGGGGGAAGTGCCAGTGTGCCTGGCAGGAAGTTGAGCAGAAATAACAAGAAGGAGCGAGATAGATGGGAGAGAGATAGAGGTAAAAAAACAAAACAAGGAAGAAGAGAAAACAAAACCACAGATGTGACTGTTAGTTTCTCAGCACTAATGACATTACCACTCTTAGAAAAAAATGTAGCTATTTAGAACCTAAGATGGTTCTCCGGCTGTTCCCATAAGAGAACCCTTTTTTCCCCCAGGTAGAACCCTTTACACAGAGGGTTCTACATGGAATCCAAAAGGGGTTCTACCTGTAAACAAAATTGGGTTCTTCAAAAGGTTCTCCTATGGGGGACAGCCGAAGAACCATCTTAGGTTCTAAATAGCACATTTTCTTCTAAGTGTCCAAGCCTCATAAGTTTAATGATCCTCACAGCTCTATAGCCAATAGGATTTCATTAAGTCTATAGCTTTCTAGTCAGTAGTTTTATAGCTATACAAGTGCTATAAACCCCACACCAGTATGGACATAAATGGGTATAAAGTGTGTGTGTGTGTGTGTGTGTGTGTGTGTGTGTGTGTGTGTGTGTGTGTGTGTGTGTGTGTGTGTGTGTGTGTGTGTATTAGTATCTACATAAACTCAGCAAAAAAAGAAACGTCCCCTTTTCAGGACCCTGTCTTTCAAAGATAATTCGTAAAAATCCAAATAACTTCACAAATCTTAATTTTAAAGGGTTTAAACACTGTTTCCCATGCTTGTTCAATGAAACATAAATTAATGAACATGCACCTGTGGAACGGTCGTTAAGACACTAACAGCTTACAGACGGTAGGCAATTAAGGTCACAGTTATGAAAACTTAGGACACTAAAGAGACCTTTCTACTGACTCTGAAAAACACCAAAAGAAAGATGCCCAAGGTCCCTGCTCATCTGCGTGAACGTGCCTTAGGCATGCTGCAAGGAGACATGAGGACGGTGATGGTCGGATTCGGGTTTATCGTCGAAGGAATGAGCGTTACACCAAGGCCTGTACTCTGGAGCGGGATCGATTTGGAGGTGGAGGGTCCGTCATGGTCTGGGGCGGTGTGTCACAGCATCATCGGACTGAACTTGTTGTCATTGCAGGCAATCTCAACGCTGTGCGTTACAGGGAAGACATCCTCCTCCATCATGTGGTAGACAATGCCACCAGCCATGCTGCTCGTTCTGTGCGTGATTTCCTGCAAGACAGGAATGTCAGTGTTCTGCCATGGCCAACGAAGGGCCCGGATCTCAATCCCATTGAGCACGTCTGGGACCTGTTGGATCGGAGGGTGAGGGCAAGGGCCCTTCCCCCCAGAAATGTCCGGGAACTTGCAGGAGCCTTGGTGGAAGACTGGGGTAACATCTCACAGCAAGAACTGGCAAATCTGGTGCAGTCCATGAGGAGGAGATGCACTGCAGTACTTAATGCAGTTGGTGGCCTCACCAGATACTGACTGTTACTTTTGATTTTAACCCCCCCCCCCCTTTGTTCAGGGACACATTATTCCATTTCTGTTCATCACATGTCTGTGGAACTTGTTCAGTTTATGTCTCAGTTATTGAATCTTATGTTCATACAAATATTTACACATGTTCAGTTTGCTGAAAATAAAACCCAGTTGACAGTGAGGACGTTTCTTTTTTTGCTGAGTTTACATTTCAGTTGTGCAACTTTCCCCCCCTACTACTTTCTTACCAGTTGTGAAGACTGTGGGTATGGCTGTAGACACAAGCTAGCCCCAGCGCTATCACCACCCTCTCCCCTGAGAAGGTAGAGCCTCTGCCACAGCTCCTCAGTGAGGAAGGGCATGAAGGGAGAGAGGAGGGCCAGAGAGACAGACACACAGTGGTAGAGAACAGCCCTGACCACCTGCTTCTCTCTCTGGCTACCTCTCCCAGTGTGCACTGTGTCGATCAGACCCAACGCCCCGGCGCCAGAGTCCTGGCTCAGCACTGGCTTGATGCACTCCTACACCACACACAGAGAGAGAGAAGAAGTTAAATAGAAAGAGTTGTAGAGATCAGGGAAGACACAGTTAGAGAGAGAAGACAGAGTTTCTCCTCAGTCCTTGATGTCCGTTACTAAACTACAGTCCATGACAGATTCTCCTCACCAGGTAGATGTCACAGAGGCTGTGCAGCCAGAAGGAGTGCAGGGCAGCGGTAACAGAGTGGAGTTCATATCTCTCAAAGCTCTGCTCACACTGGAGCACCGTGCTATAGAGCCGAGAACAAACCCACTGGTCCATACTGTTCAGAGGAGAGGTCTGGACAGAAAGAGAGACAGAGGAAGGGAGAGAAAGACAGGGAAGGAGAGAGAGGGAGAGAGACAGAGGGCGGGAGAGAGAGGGAGAGAGACCGAGGGAAGGAGAGACAGAGGGAAGGAGAGAGAGGGAAAGAGAGGGAGAGAGACAGAGGGAGAGAGAGGGAGAGAGAGAGGAAAAGAGATGGAGGGAAGGAGAGAGAGGGAGAGAGAGGGAGAGAGACAGAGGGAGGGAGAGAGAGAGTCATATTTACAATATATATTTCCAGCTATTACCAGGTTTCCATCCCACCTTTTTATGCTAGTAAAAATGTCTGATATAAAATGTCACAACAGGCCTGATGGAAACAGAACATTTGTCAGTAAACTTTCCAAATGTCAACAAAACAAAATACGCTAAACAACGTGGGATCTTTTTTGCATCTATAAAATGAAGGAAATGGCGGTGGAATTTCCTTTATGCGCAAATATTGATATCATAACCATCACATCAAAGTGAACTTGTAGTCGCTAGCTTGTGTCTACAGCCATATGTATGTACGATATGTTGTGTGGTCCTCCCACTACGACTCGGGAAACCATGCAGTTGACTAGGCTACAGATGAAATGAGTTACGATGAGTCGATGCTTGTCTGCCTTTTGACAATAGAAGTCATCTTTCTCTTTTGTCCGTAATAACGTGTAGGTAGCCTGTATCTGTGAGCTGTTGGCTAGAGAACACGTACCGAGACCAGAGTGGGCCATTTGTTTTGGAACAAAATGATCAGAAGGGTTATAAATGAGATGGAAAGCTATTTAACTTGTATTTTATTTCTTTCGTTACATGGGAATGTAAGGTATTTGTATGTGCTCTACGTCATCACAGCCTGTTATCTGCAACCAGTTCATTTAATGGGGCAGCAGGGTAGCCCTAGTGGTTAGAGCGTTGGACTAGTAACCGGAAGGTTGCAAGTTCAAACCCCCGAGTTGACAAGGTACAGATCTGTCGTTCTGACCCTGAACAGGCAGTTAACCCACTGTTCCTAGTCCGTCATTGAAAATAAGAATTTGTTCTTAACTGACTTGCCTAGTTAAATAAAGGTCAAAAAATATATAAAACAATAAATGGAAACATCTCTGCTGGGAAGATATGCACTGCTTTTATGCTGATTTTAGAATATATATGCATGAAAATCCGTCGGCCAATGGCTGAAGTGCATACAAATGTCAGAATTAAAAGATCCCATTGACTGTTTAAACTACGGCATGCGACATGGTTCAATGTGCCAATCAAAAAAATCAGCACAATCTACAGTTTTGTTTTTTCTTTGAATTGCATCTGGAAGCTAAATATAGGGAGCATATATACTCTGTTAATGACCCGACAAAAAAAAAAGAGTAACGGAGAGAAATGAACGAGCGGAACGAGGAATTTGTGTTAAGTGCACGTTGGCCGCCATCTTTATGCCCCCCGACCTCTGGATGGAAACCTAGTTTATAACAAACAGGAATTAAGGAATTTAAATGACTGGAAAAATCAGTGATTATTATAGAGAGAATCTTAACTTCCACAGTCACATTTTCACTTTAGTCTCCCAGTGACATTAATGTGACAGCAACAGCGATATAATATTGTCATGTCTGTTGGTGTTCCGCTACAGTATAAATCTAATCCATTACCTGTTCTACTGTTCCCAGTTCAGCCCCACGGTCCTCCAGGACACCCAGCGTGAATCTCACTGTCTGCCACATCTTGTTACAGAAGTGTCTACAGCTCAGCACCTGGGACACGGACAGACTGATGTCCTCACCTGATGGACGGACAGAGAGAGAGAGAGAGACAGTGATATTGTTGCTATGGAAACAAACTGTTGTTTTTTGTTGTTGTCAGAACTTTGGAAGACTACCTCGGCTATTCTCAAGAGAAAAACTACAAAGAGACCTGGAGTTTGACAAATAGACCTCTTTCCTCAGATAAAACACCTGACGTCAGGGAGACTCAGGGAGTCACTCACCCTGGGCCTTGTAAGAACAGAGTCACTCACCCTGGGCCTTGTAAGAACAGAGTCACTCACCCTGGGCCTTGTAAGAACAGAGTCACTCACCCTGGGCCTTGTAAGAACAGAGTCACTCACCCTGGGCCTTGTAAGAACAGAGTCACTCACCCTGGGCCTTGTAAGAACAGAGTCACTCACCCTGGGCCTTGTAAGAACAGAGTCACTCACCCTGGGCCTTGTAAGAACAGAGTCACTCACCCTGGGCCTTGTAAGAACAGAGTCACTCACCCTGGGCCTTGTAAGAGCAGAGTGCGAAGCGGAGCGCATCAGTGCCACACTCTGGGATCCCCTTAGGGAAGTCTTTCCTCTGGACGCCATAGGGGACAGAGAGACAGGAGTCAGGGGCTGTGTCCCAAAATGGCACCCTTAAGTCCCTATTCAGCACACCACTTTAGGGCTTTGGTCATGTGGAATAGGGTGCCATTCGGGACACAGTCAGGGAGAGAGCACAGAGGAAGTAAATGAACATGCCCCACTCAGACAGAACAAATGACTGAGAGGAGGGAGTCGAGGGACGGCGGTGGGCAACTGACTGACCTGCGCTTCCATGGCGACCATGCTCTCACGGGGTTCAAGGTTGCCCTCCTCCACTTTCTCTTGGAGCCTCTGAGGAGGGGGGGAGAACAAATGTGTGGTTTAAATTGGCAGAAAAAAAACAAACACAAGGTTGTAGGGTGAGACAGGGATGCAGCTTGAGCCCCGCCCTCTTCAACATATATATCAACGAATTGGCGAGGGCACTAGAACAGTCTGCAGCACCCGGTCTCACCCTACTAGAATCTGAAGTCAAATGTTTACTGTTTGCAGATGATCTGGTGCTTCTGTCACCAACCAAGGAGGGCCTACAGCAGCACCTAGATCTTCTGCACAAATTCCATCTAGACACCGTTGCCCTAGAGCACACAAAATACTACACATACCCTCGGCCTAAACATCAGCGCCACAGGTAACTTCCACAAAGCTGTGAACGATCTGAGAGACAAGGCAAGAAAGGCCTTCTATGGCCTCAATATGAACATGTAATTCGACATACCAATTAGGATCTGGCTAAAAATACTTCAATCAGTTATAGAACCCATTGCCCTTTATGGCTGTGAGGTCTGGGGTCTGCTCACCAACCAAGACTTCACAAAATGGGACAAACACCAAAATTCTGCCAAAATATCCTCAGTGTACAACGTAAAACACCAAATAATGAGCAGAATTAGGTCGATACCCTCTAATTATATGGTCCTTCTGTAGCTCAGTTGGTAGAGCATGGCGCTTGTAACGCCAGGGTTGTGGGTTCGATTCCCGGGACCACCCATACGTAGAATGTATGCACACATGACTGTAAGTCGCTTTGGATAAAAGCGTCTGCTAAATGGCATATATAATTATAAAAACCAAGAACCGAGCCATTAAATTCTACAACCACCTAAAAGGAAGCGATTCCCAAACCTTCCATAACAAAGCCATCATCTACAGAGAGATGAACCTGGAGAAGAGTCCCCTAAGCAAGCTGGTCCTGGGGCTCTGTTCACAAACACAAACAGACCCCACAGAGCCCCAGTACAGCAACACAATTAGACCCAATCAAATGATGAGAAAACAAAAAGATAATTACTTGACACTTTGGAAAGAATCAACAAAAAAACATAGCAAACTAGGATGCCATTTGTCTCTAAACAGAGAGTACACATTGGCAGAATACCTGACCACTGTGACTGACCCAAACTTAAGGAAAGTCTATGTACAGACTCAGTGAGCATAGCCTTGCTATTGAGATAGAGCCATGTCTGCCTACGGTGGCCTCAAGAGAAGAGAGGCTATGTGCTCACTGCCCACAAAATGAGGTGGAAACTGAACTGCACTTCCTAACCTCCTGCCGAATGTATGACCATATTAGAGACACATAATTCCCTCAGATTACTCAGAGCCATAAATAATTTGAAAACAAATCCAATTTTGATAAACTCCCATATCTACTGGGTGAAATACCACAGTGTGACATCACAGCAGCTAGATGTGTGACCTGTTCCCACAAGAAAAGGGCAGCCAGTGAAGAACAAACACCATTGTACATATTTATGCTTATTTATTTTCCCTTTTGTACTTTAATAACTATTTGCACATCCTTACAACACTGTATATATACATAATATGACATTTGAAATGTCTTGATTCTTTTGGAGTGTAATGTTTGCTGTTCATATTTTGTTTATTTCACTTTTGTTTATTTTTTTACTCAACTTGCTTTGGCAATGTAAACATGTTTCCCATGCCAATAAAGCCCCTTGAATTGAATTTGAGAGAGCGCGAGAGAAGACATAAATAGTGGGAGAGAGAGAGAGAGCGAGAGAAGACATAAATAGTGGGAGAGAGAGAGAGAGAGAGAGCAAGAGAAGACATAAATAGTGGGAGAGAGAGAGAGAGAGCAAGAGAAGACATAAATAGTGGGAGAGAGAGAGAGAGCAAGAGAAGACATAAATAGTGGGAGAGAGAGAGAGAGAAGACATAAATAGTGGGAGAGAGAGAGAGAGCGAGAGAAGACATAAATAGTGGGAGAGAGAGAGAGAGAGAGAGAGAGAGAGCAAGAGAAGACATAAATAGTGGGAGAGAGAGAGAGCAAGAGAAGACATAAATAGTGGGAGAGAGAGAGAGAGAAGACATAAATAGTGGGAGAGAGAGAAGACATAAATAGTGGGAGAGAGAGAGAGAGAAGACATAAATAGTGGGAGAGAGAGAGAGAGCAAGAGAAGACATAAATAGTGGGAGAGAGAGAGAGCAAGAGAAGACATAAATAGTGGGAGAGAGAGAGAGAGCAAGAGAAGACATAAATAGTGGGAGAGAGAGAGAGCAAGAGAAGACATAAATAGTGGGAGAGAGAGAGAGAGCAAGAGAAGACATAAATAGTGGGAGAGAGAGAGAGAAGACATAAATAGTGGGAGAGAGAGAGAAGACATACATAGTGGGAGAGAGAGAGAGCAAGAGAAGACGTAAATAGTGGGAGAGAGAGAGAGAGCAAGAGAAGACATAAATAGTGGGAGAGAAAGAGAGAGAGAGACATAAATAGTGGGAGAGAAGAGAGAGAAGACATAAATAGAGAAGACATAAATAGTGGGAGAGAAAGAGAGAGAGAAGACATAAATAGTGGGAGAGAGAGAGAGAGAGAAGACATAAATAGTGGGAGAGAAGAGAGAGAGAGTGGGAGAGAAGACATAAATAGTGGGAGAGAGAGAGAGAGAAGACATAAATAGTGGGAGAGAAAGAGAGAGAGACATAAATAGTGGGAGAGAGAAGACATAAATAGTGGGAGAAGACATAAATAGTGGGAGAGAGAGAGAAGACATAAATAGTGGGAGAGAGAGAAGACATAAATAGTGGGAGAGAGAAGACATAAATAGTGGGAGAGAGAGAGAAGACATAAATAGTGGGAGAGAGAAGACATAAATAGTGGGAGAGAGAGAGAGAAGACATAAATAGTGGGAGAGAGAGAGAGAGAAGACATAAATAGTGGGAGAGAGAGAGAGAAGACATAAATAGTGGGAGAGAGAGAGAGAGAAGACATAAATAGTGGGAGAGAGAGAGAGAAGACATAAATAGGGGAGAGAGAGAGAGAGACATAAATAGTGGGAGAGAGAGAGAGAAGACATAAATAGTGGGAGAGAGAGAGAGAGACATAAATAGTGGGAGAGAGAGAGAAGAGAAGACATAAATAGTGGGAGAGAGAGAGAGACATAAATAGTGGGAGAGAGAGAGAGAGAAGACATAAATAGTGGGAGAGAAAGAGAGAGAAGACAAATAGTGGGAGAGAGAGAAGACATAAAAATAGTGGGAGAGAGAGAGAGCAAGAGAAGACATAAATAGTGGGAGAGAGAGAGAAGACATAAATAGTGGGAGAGAGAGAGAAGACATAAATAGTGGGAGAGAAAGAGAGAGAGAAGACATAAATAGTGGGAGAGAAAGAGAGAGAGAAGACATAAATAGTGGGAGAGAGAGAGAGCAAGAGAAGACATAAATAGTGGGAGAGAGAGAGAGAGAGACATAAATAGTGGGAGAGAGACATAAATAGTGGGAGAGAGAGAGAGAGAGAGAAAGACATAAATAGTGGGAGAGAGAGAGAGAGAGACATAAATAGTGGGAGAGAGAGAGACATAAATAGTGGGAGAGAGAGAGAGAGCAAGAGAAGACATAAATAGTGGGAGAGAGAGAGAAGAAGACATAAATAGTGGGAGAGAGAGAGAGAAGACATAAATAGTGGGAGAGAGAGAGAGAGAAGAGAGAGAAGACATAAATAGTGGGAGAGAGAGAGAGAAGAAGACATAAATAGTGGGAGAGAAGAGAGAGAGACATAAATAGTGGGAGAGAAGAGACATAAATAGTGGGAGAGAGAGAGAGAGAAGACATAAATAGTGGGAGAGAAAGAGAGAGAGAAGACATAAATAGTGGGAGAGAGAGAGAGAAGACATAAATAGTGGGAGAGACATAAATAGTGGGAGAGAAAGAGAGAGAAATAGAGAGAGAAGACATAAATAGTGGGAGAGAGAGAGAGAGAGAAGACATAAATAGTGGGAGAGAGAAGACATAAATAGTGGGAGAGAGAGAGAAGACATAAATAGTGGGAGAGAAAGAGAGAGAGAAGACATAAATAGTGGGAGAGAGAGAGAGAGCAAGAGAAGACATAAATAGTGGGAGAGAGAGAGAGAGCAAGAGAAGACATAAATAGTGGGAGAGAGAGAGAGCAAGAGAAGACATAAATAGTGGGAGAGAGAGAGAGAGAGAAGACATAAATAGTGGGAGAGAAAGAGAGAGAGAAGACATAAATAGTGGGAGAGAGAGAGAGAGAGAAGACATAAATAGTGGGAGAGAGAGAGAGAGCAAGAGAAGACATAAATAGTGGGAGAGAGAGAGAGAAGACATAAATAGTGAGAGAGAGAGAGAGAGAGAGAAGACATAAATAGTGGGAGAGAGAGAGAGAGAGAAGACATAAATAGTGGGAGAGAGAGAGAGAGAAGACATAAATAGTGGGAGAGAGAGAGAGAGCAAGAGAAGACATAAATAGTGGGAGAGAAAGAGAGAGAGCAAGAGAAGACATAAATAGTGGGAGAGAAAGAGAGAGAGCAAGAGAAGACATAAATAGTGGGAGAGAAAGAGAGAGATAGAGAGAGAGAAGACATAAATAGTGGGAGAGAAAGAGAGAGAAGACATAAATAGTGGGAGAGAAAGAGAGAGAAGACATAAATAGTGGGAGAGAAAGAGAGAGAAGACATAAATAGTGGGAGAGAGAGAGAGAAGACATAAATAGTGGGAGAGAAAGAGAGAGAGAGAAGACATAAATAGTGGGAGAGAGAGAGAGAGAAGACATAAATAGTGGGAGAGAGAGAGAGAAGACATAAATAGTGGGAGAGAAAGAGAGAGAGAAGACATAAATAGTGGGAGAGAAAGAGAGAGAGAAGACATAAATAGTGGGAGAGAGAGAGAGAGAAGACATAAATAGTGGGAGAGAAAGAGAGAGAGAAGACATAAATAGTGGGAGAGAGAGAGAGAAGACATAAATAGTGGGAGAGAGAGAGAGAGAAGACATAAATAGTGGGAGAGAGAGAGAGAGAAGACATAAATAGTGGGAGAGAGAGAGAGAGAGAAGACATAAATAGTGGGAGAGAGAGAGAGAAAGACATAAATAGTGGGAGAGAGAGAGAGAGAAGACATAAATAGTGGGAGAGAGAGAGAGAGAAGACATAAATAGTGGGAGAGAGAGAGAGAGAAGACATAAATAGTGGGAGAGAGAGAGAGAGAAAGACATAAATAGTGGGAGAGAGAGAGAGAGAAGACATAAATAGTGGGAGAGAGAGAAGACATAGAGAGAGAGAGAGAGAAGACATAAATAGTGGGAGAGAGAGAGAGAGAGACATAAATAGTGGGAGAGAGAGAGAGAAGACATAAATAGTGGGAGAGAGAGAGAGAGAGACATAAATAGTGGGAGAGAGAGAGAGAGAAGACATAAATAGTGGGAGAGAAGAGAGAAGACATAAATAGTGGGAGAGAGAGACATAAATAGTGGGAGAGAGAGAGAAGAAGACATAAATAGTGGGAGAGAGAGAGAGAGAAGACATAAATAGTGGGAGAAAGAGAGAGAAGACATAAATAGTGGGAGAGAGAGAGAGAAGACATAAATAGTGGGAGAGAGAGAGAGAGCAAGAGAAGACATAAATAGTGGGAGAGAGAGAGAAGACATAAATAGTGGGAGAGAGAGAGAGAGAAGACATAAATAGTGGGAGAGAGAGAGAGAGACATAAATAGTGGGAGAGAGAGAGAGAGAAGACATAAATAGTGGGAGAGAGAGAGAGAGAAGACATAAATAGTGGGAGAGAGAGAGAGAGAGAAGACATAAATAGTGGGAGAGAGAGAGAGAGAGAAGACATAAATAGTGGGAGAGAAAGAGAGAGAGAAGACATAAATAGTGGGAGAGAGAGAGAGAGAACATAAATAGTGGGAGAGAAGAGAGAAAATAGTGGGAGAGAAGACATAAATAGTGGGAGAGAGAGAGAGAGACATAAATAGTGGAGAGAGAGAGAGAGCAAGAGAGAAGACATAAATAGTGGGAGAGAGAGAAGACATAAATAGTGGGAGAGAGAGAGAGAGAGAAGACATAAATAGTGGGAGAGAGAGAGAGAGCAAGAGAAGACATAAATAGTGGGAGAGAGAGAGAGAGAGCAAGAGAAGACATAAATAGTGGGAGAGAAGAGAGAGAGAGAAGACATAAATAGTGGGAGAGAAAGAGAGAGAGAAGACATAAATAGTGGGAGACATAAATAGTGGGAGAGAGAGAGAGAGAAGACATAAATAGTGGGAGAGAAGAGAGAGAGAGAAGACATAAATAGTGGGAGAGAGAGAGAGACATAAATAGTGGGAGAGAGAGAGAGAGAGAAGACATAAATAGTGGGAGAGAGAGAGAGAGAGCAAGAGAAGACATAAATAGTGGGAGAGAAAGAGAGAGAAGAGAAGACATAAATAGTGGGAGAGAAAGAGAGAGAAGACATAAATAGTGGGAGAGAAGAGAGAAGAGAAAGAGAGAGAAGACATAAATAGTGGGAGAGAAAGAGAGAGAGACATAAATAGTGGGAGAGAAAGAGAGAAGACATAAATAGTGGGAGAGAGAGAGACATAAATAGTGGGAGAGAAAGAGAGAGAGAGAAGACATAAATAGTGGGAGAGAGAGAGAGAAGACATAAATAGTGGGAGAGAAAGAGTGGGAGAGAGAGAGAAGACATAAATAGTGGGAGAGAGAGAGAGAAGACATAAATAGTGGGAGAGAGAAGACATAAATAGTGGGAGAGAAGACATAAATAGTGGGAGAGAGAGAGAAGACATAAATAGTGGGAGAGAGAGAGAGAGAGAAGACATAAATAGTGGGAGAGAGAGAGAGAGAGAAGACATAAATAGTGGGAGAGAGAGAGAGAGAAGACATAAATAGTGGGAGAGAGAGAGAAGACATAAATAGTGGGAGAGAGAGAGAGAGAAGACATAAATAGTGGGAGAGAAGACAAATAGTGGGAGAGAGAAGACATAAATAGTGGGAGAGAGAGAAGACATAAATAGTGGGAGAGAAAGAGAGAGAGAGAAGACATAAATAGTGGGAGAGAGAGAGAGAGAGAAGACATAAATAGTGGGAGAGAGAGAGAGAGAGAAGACATAAATAGTGGGAGAGAGAGAGAGAGAAGACATAAATAGTGGGAGAGACAGTGAGCTTTTGTAATGCGTCATTACTTTTTCATCATGCTAAGTAAAATTTTAGAGTGGGAGAGCTCCACTACAGGGCAGATTGCCAAGAGCATATTTCCACTGCAGCAAGACATCCTCTACTCTCCTCACCCTCCTCTCTCCCTCTTTTGTTTTTACAGCCCAGAACAAGATGATCAATTCTGTGGCAGTAATGTCCTTCCACCACCATGATTTAGTGTTCTAATAGATGTCGTTACTCCTAACAGGTCCTCTGTCTCCCGGCCAGGCTGGACAGGTCTGACCGTGTTACTCCTAACAGGTCCTCTGTCTCCCGGCCAGGCTGGACAGGTCTGACCGTGTTACTCCTCTAACAGGTCCTCTGTCGTTACTCCTAACAGGTCCTCTGTCTCCCGGCCAGGCTGGACAGGTCTGACCGTGTTACTCCTCTAACAGGTCCTCTGTCGTTACTCCTAACAGGTCCTCTGTCTCCCGGCCAGGCTGGACAGGTCTGACCGTGTTACTCCTAACAGGTCCTCTGTCGTTACTCCTAACAGGTCCTCTGTCGTTACTCCTAACAGGTCCTCTGTCTCCCGGCCAGGCTGGACAGGTCCTCTGTCTCCCGGCCAGGCTGGACAGGTCTGACCGTGTTACTCCTAACAGGTCCTCTGTCGTTACTCCTAACAGGTCCTCTGTCGTTACTCCTAACAGGTCCTCTGTCGTTACTCCTAACAAGTCCTCTGTCTCCCGGCCAGGCTGGACAGGTCTGACCGTGTGTGTACCTCCAGAGAGATGCCAGAGATAACATCTAAAGGGTCGATGACATTTCCCAGAGATTTACTCATCTTCCTGCCATGCTTATCCCTCACCAGAGAGTGGAGGAGCACCTGGGAGAGAGAGAGAGAGAGGGAGGGAGAGAGAAATAGAGAGATGGGGAGGGAGACAGAGAGAGAGAGTAAGAATAGGGGCTCTAATTTATACTCTGTTGTTGTTATCAAGCGCTGTTAATATCAGACCCCGTTGACGTTAGTGTCAGACCCCGTTGTCGTTAAATCGGACCCCGTTGTCGTTAGTATCGGACCCCGTTGTCGTTAAGTCAGATCCCGTTGTCGTTAATGTCAGACCCCGTTGTCGTTAATATCGGACCCTGTTGTCGTTAATGTCAGATCACGTTGTCGTTAGTGTCAGACCCCATTGTCGTTAATGTCGGACCCCGTTGTCGTTAATGTCAGACCCCGTTGTTGTTAGTGTCAGACCCCGTTGTCGTTAATATCGGACCCCGTTGTCGTTAATATCGGACCCCATTATCGTTAATATCGGACCCCGTTATCGTTAATGTCAGACCCCGTTGTCGTTAGTATCGGACCCCGTTGTCGTTAATACCGGACCCCGTTGTCGTTAATATCACACCCCGTTGTCGTTAGTATCGGACCCCATTGTCGTTAATGTCAGAGCCCGTTGTCGTTAGTATCGGACCCCGTTGTCGTTAATGTCAGACCCCGTTGTCGTTAGTATCAGACCCCGTTGTCGTTTATGTCAGACCACGTTGTCGTTAATATCGGACCCCGTTGTCGTTAGTATCAGACCCCGTTGTCGTTAATATCGGACCCCGTTGTCGTTAATGTCGGACCCCGTTGTCGTTAATGTCAGACCCCGTTGCCGTTAACGTCAGACCACGTTGTCGTTAATATCGGACCCCGTTGTCGTTAATGTCAGACCCCGTTGTCGTTAATTTCAGACCACGTTGTCGTTAATTTCAGACCACGTTGTCGTTAATATCGGACCCCGTTGTCGTTAATGTCAGACCCCGTTGTAGTTAATATCGGACCCCGTTGTCGTTAATATCGGACCCCGTTGTCGTTAATGTCAGACCCCGTTGTCGTTAATATCGGACCCCGTTGTCGTTAATGTCAGACCCCGTTGTCGTTAATGTCAGACCCCGTTGTCGTTAATGTCAGACCACGTTGTCGTTAGTATCGCTACCTGTTTGAAGGGTAACTGCCCAGTCAGTTCTGTGCCAAGCATCACCATCCTGGCCACCCAGAAGAAGATGAGGTCACTTCCTGTTTCCAGGATAGTGTTGGGGTAGAATTGTCTCAGGTCACTTGTCTGTGGGGGCATATTTGTAGGAGACACAACACGTCAAGTAAGCATGAGGAAGTGTGGGCACTTATATGGGGCATATTTTTAGTGGTTGATGTCATGAGTCCTAGGCAATACATTGGATGCCTGAAATCCCTACATAGTGCACTACTTTAGACCAGAGCCCTATGGGGAAAAGGTGCCATTTGGGACACAGATTTTCTTTTGTTTGTGAAAAGTGAAACATATGGGGAGGAAATGCAAGTCAAGTACCTGCTGTGGCCAGCCCAACATGGCAAATGGGAAGAGCCCTGAGGAGAACCAGGTGTCCAATACATCAGGGTCTGACATGGAGAGAGAGAGAGAGAGAGAGAGAGAGAGAGAGAGGGTGTAAACGAGCCAATCGAAAACAAACACAACAGGCTTGTATGGGACCACCCATACGTAGAATGTATGCACACATGACTGTAAGTCGCTTTGGATAAAAGCGTCTGCTAAATGGCATATATATATATATATATATATATATATATATATTGTGATAGATAGTGTGGCACCACAGGGACTCTGAGTCATTGTTGTGCTACAAACAATTCAATGGGACGGCAGTAAAGCAGATCTCCTGACAGACAGACTTATTAAGGTGAGTCACCCTGAGTCAATGTAATGGGGTCAGCAGTCACCCTGAGTCAATGTAATGGGGTCAGCAGTCACCCTGAGTCAATGTAATGGGGTCAGCAGTCACCCTGAGTCAATGTAATGGGGTCAGCAGTCACCCTGAGTCAATGTAATGGGGTCAGCAGTCACCCTGAGTCAGTGTAATGGGGTCAGCAGTCACCCTGAGTCAATGTAATGGGGTCAGCAGTCACCCTGAGTCAATGTAATGGGGTCAGCAGTCACCCTGAGTCAGTGTAATGGGGTCAGCAGTCACCCCGAGTCAGTGTAATGGTGTCAGCAGTCACCCTGAGTCAGTGTAATGGTGTCAGCAGTCACCCTGAGTCAGTGTAATGGCGTCAGCAGTCACTCCATATTTCCCAGCAGCCCGCTCTCTGGCCTCCTCCTCACTCCTGCCCCAGACCCAGAGCTCCTGAGGGAAATAACACACATCAATAAATAACGTTGTTTACAATACAGAAATATGACTGAACAATTCGTTGATAAGTGTGACTGTGAGAGTGTGAAATCCAGCTTGAAACATGCACTGCACCTCCTGAGTGTCAGTGGAATCTGAGAGAGTCACTCGATAGGCTGGAATCTGATGACCCCACCAAAGCTGCCTGGATATGCACCAATCACTGACGTGGAAAACACAAACAGGCATCACATTGTTAAAACCACATAAGTCATAACAAGGACTATTTTAATAAAACCAAGGGGTCAAAGAGCAACAATAAAACAATGAAGATGACGGGGCCCGGTGTTGCTAGTCCAGCAGGAAGACAAACAAACACACTGGTTGTTGATTCTCTCACACGTCACACTATTATTGTTCAGTTCAGTCCGGAATATAAATGTGACTGACATCCTAGTTGGAAGATTCCAGATGTCCTGATTATTTCTCTCTCCTTCTGAGAACCTTGCAGCTAGGTCCAGGGGGAGTAATAGTAATACTTTCTCCACTCTTACTGACCTGATGTTGGAGAGCCAGCTACTCCATGTTTTGGTGTAGAAGTGAGGAATGATCTCTAACTGTCCCTCATCTACTGCCTGAGGGAGAGGAGAATGAGAGAGATACACACAGAGAGGGAGAGAGACAGACAGAGAGGGAGAGAGGGAGAGAGAGAGAAAGAGGGGGAGATAGAGAGGGAGAGAGAGGAGAGAAAGAGGGGGAGAGAGAGGGTGGAGAGAGAGAGAGACACACAGAGAGGGAGAGAGAGAAAGAGGGTGGAGAGAGAGAGAGAGAGAGAGAGAGAGAGAGAGAGAGAGAGAGAGAGAGAGAGAGACAGAGAGGGAGAGACAGAGACAGAGAGAAAGAGAAGAGGAGAGAAAGAGAGGGAGAGAGAGAAAAAGGGTGGAGAGAGAGAAAGAGAGAGAGAGAAAGAGGGTGGAGAGAGAGAAAGAGGAGAGAGAGAGAGAGAGAGAGAGAGAGAGAAAGAGGGTGGAGAGAGAAAGAGGGGGAGAGAGAAAGAGGGTGGAGAGAGAGAGAGTGAGAGAGAGAGAGAGAGAGAGAGAGAGAGAGAGAGAGAGAGAGAGAGAGAGAGAGAGAGAGAGAGAAAGAAAGAGGGTGGAGAGAGAAAGAGGGGGAGAGACAAAGAGGGTGGAGAGAGAGAGAGAGAGAGAGAGAGAGAGAGAGAGAGAGAGAGAGAGAGAAAGAGGGTGGAGAGAGAGAGAGAGAGAGAGAGAGAGAGAGAGAGAGAGAGAGAGAGAGAGAGAAAGAGAAGAGAAAGAGGGGGAGAGAGAGTCAGTGCCATGCATTACATCCTCTTCATTGACATGTTCAAATGATAAACAGACCATCTCACCAACACAGACCTCTCACCAACACAGACCCTCTCACCAACACAGCCCTCTCACCAACACAGACCCTCTCACCAACACAGACCCTCTCACCAACACAGACCCTCTCACCAACACAGCCCTCTCACCAACACAGCCCCTCTCACCAACACAGACCCTCTCACCAACACAGACCCTCTCACCAACACAGACCCTCTCACCAACACAGCCCTCTCACCAACACAGACCCTCTCACCAACACAGACCCTCTCACCAACACAGCCCTCTCACCAACACAGCCCCTCTCACCAACACCGACCCTCTCACCAACACAGCCCTCTCACCAACACAGCCCCTCTCACCAACACAGACCCTCTCACCAACCCCCCTCTCACCAACACAGCACCCTCTCACCAACACAGACCCCTCACCAACACAGCCCTCTCACCAACACAGACCCTCTCACCAACACAGACCCTCTCACCAACACAGACCCTCTCACCAACACAGCCCTCTCACCAACACAGCCCCTCTCACCAACACAGACCCTCACCAACACAGCCCTCTCACCAACACAGCCCTCTCACCAACACAGCCCCTCTCACCAACACAGCCCTCTCACCAACACAGCCCCTCTCTCTCACCAACACAGCCCCTCTCACCAACACAGCCCCTCTCACCAACACAGCCCTCTCACCAACACAGCCCCTCTCACCAACACAGCCCCTCTCACCAACACAGCCCCTCTCACCAACACAGCCCCTCTCACCAACACAGACCCTCTCACCAACACAGCCCTCTCACCAACACAGCCCCTCTCACCAACACAGCCCCTCTCACCAACACAGCCCCTCTCACCAACACAGCCCCTCTCACCAACACAGCCCCTCTCACCAACACAGCCCTCTCACCAACACAGCCCCTCTCACCAACACAGACCCTCTCACCAACACAGCCCCTCTCACAACACAGCCTCTCACCAACACAGACCCCTCTCACCAACACAGACCCTCTCACCAACACAGACCCTCTCACCAACACAGACCCTCTCACCAGACCCTCTCACCAACACAGACCCTCTCACCAACACAGACCCTCTCACCAACACAGACCCTCTCACCAACACAGACCCTCTCACCAACACAGACCCTCTCACCAACACAGCCCCTCTCACCAACACAGACCCTCTCACCAACACAGACCCTCTCACCAACACAGACCCTCTCACCAACACAGACCCTCTCACCAACACAGACCCTCTCACCAACACAGACCCTCTCACCAACACAGCCCCTCTCACCAACACAGCCCCTCTCACCAACACAGCCCCTCTCACCAACACAGACCCTCTCACCAACACAGACCCTCTCACCAACACAGACCCTCTCACCAACACAGACCCTCTCACCAACACAGACCCTCTCACCAACACAGGGCAGTGGTTAAAAGCAGTGCACTACGTAGCGAATAAGGTGCCACTGAAGCAGACAGGCTGAGGTGACCTACAGCAAATACTACAACACAAAGAGACAGTCCAATCACCTGTATGGCTCTCTGGGCCATCTCTCCACAACGCACAAACCACTGCTTCTTCAACAAAGGTTCAATGACATCCCCAGAACGACTGACACACAGGAGGGGGAAAGAGGGCAAGAGAAATAATTAGCAGAATAAGACAAAATAGCTTTACCATAGCAACTGGGTGTGGCCTTAACTCTATGGTGAGGTCAATAGGATAGTAAACAAGATGCTGACGATCCTGACGTGTTACCCTGACGTGTTACGTGTTACCCTGACGCGTTACCCTGACGTGTTACGTGTTACCCTGACGTGTTATGTGTTACCCTGACGTGTTACGTGTTACCCTGACGTGTTACGTGTTACCCTGACGTGTTACCCTGACGTGTTACCCTGACGTGTTACCCTGACGTGTTACGTGTTACCCTGACGTGTTACCCTGACATGTTACATGTTACCCTGACGTGTTACGCGTTACCCTGACGTGTTACCCTGACGTGTTACCCTGACATGTTACATGTTACCCTGACGCGTTACCCTGACGTGTTACGTGTTACCCTGACGTGTTACCCTGACGTGTTACCCTGACGTGATACGTGTTACCCTGATGTGTTACGTGTTACCCTGACGTGTTACCCTGGCGTGTTACGTGTTACCCTGACGTGTTACCCTGACGTGATACGTGTTACCCTGACATGTTACCCTGACGTGTTACATGTTACCCTGATGTGTTACGTGTTACCCTGACATGTTACCCTGGCGTGTTACGTGTTACCCTGGCGTGTTATCTGTTCTGTTATTCAGTTCATTTTGGGTAACTGATTGGATTTCTATGTGAAATTGCAGGAGATGGGCATTCTGGATGAATAGCAGGTAACCACATCTAACCCATATCTCTTCTGTTACATATAGTTTACTGACTAAATCACACCAGCTTCTGTACACATATTAGATTACTGACTAAATCAAAACAGGTTCTGGGATAACTGACAGAAAGTATTCCTTTTAGCCAGCAATTCTGAATGTGGTGATTCATTCACTTTCCTCTGTGAAAAAAAACCCTGTCCTGTATGTCACTTGTAAACATACTGTCTTTCAGTGCAAAAGTAATCATGTTTTTAACTTATCCCATCATCTGGGTTTGATTTATCAGGGCACTACATTATTAGGGCACTACATTATCAGGGCACTACATTATCAGGGCACCACATTATCAGGGCACTACATTATCGGGGCACTACATTATCAGGGCACTACATTATCAGGGCACTACATTATCAGGGCACCACATTATCAGGGCACGACATTATCAGGGCACCACATTATCAGGGCACTACATTATCAGGGCACTACATTATCAGGGCACTACATTATCAGGGCACTACATTATCAGGGCACCACATTATCAGGGCACGACATTATTAGGGCACTACATTATCAGGGCACTACATTATCAGGGCACTACATTATCAGGGCACCACATTATCGGGCACTACATTATTAGGGCACTACATTATTAGGGCACTACATTATCAGGGCACCACATTATCAGGGCACCACGTTGTCAGGGCACCACATTGTCAGGGCACTACATTGTCAGGGCACTACATTATTAGGGCACTACATTATCAGGGCACTACATTGTCAGGGCACTACATTATTAGAGCACTACATTATCAGGGAACTACATTATTAGGGCACTACATTATCAGGGCACTACATTATTAGGGCACTACATTATTAGGGCACTACATTATCAGGGCACTACATTATCAGGGCACTACATTGTCAGGGCACTACATTATTAGGGCACTACATTGTCAGGGCACTACATTATCAGGGCACTACATTATTAGGGCACTACATTATCAGGGCACCACATTGTCAGGGCACCACATTGTCAGGGCACTACATTATCAGGGCACTACATTATTAGGGCACTACATTGTCAGGGCACTACATTATTAGGGCACTACATTGTCAGGGCACTACATTATTAGGACACTACATTATCGGGGCACTACATTATTAGGGCACTACATTATCAGGGCACTACATGATGTGATTCGAACACCCTTTCCCTCTCAAGAGAGAGAGGGAACAGACAGTGAATGTCTCCCTCTACCTGCAGACAGGTAAAGACATGGCATGATCCCTTTTCCCTCTGAACAGCATCTTCTCTGTCAGTGCATCGATCACTTGTTCTCTGGCATCAAAACGCTTCACTCCCTGTGATGGGAGGGAAAGATTAGATATCTCTCAGATGTTACGGAACTGCCAGACAGAACACAGCAACTGACAACACCAATCTCTCGATGAGATAGTGTACCTCCAGCCATTGACCACAGAGAGGGGTCATTGTGCCGTCTCCTCCAATCACAGTGAGGCGAGGAAGAGAGTGCCGCTGGGAAAGCAGGAAGTCAGTGTGGTCGTGAGCTGGAGTAACTTTTACAGCACCTGAGAAACACAGACAGAAACAAACGGACAGACAGGGACAGACAGAGACAGACGCAGATGGACAGAGAAAGAGAGCGAGAGAGACAGACAGAGAGAAAGAGAGACAGACAGGCGGATAGGACAGACAGACAGACAGACAGACAGACAGACAGACAGACAGACAGACAGACAGAACAATAAAGAAGGAATGGTTTTCAGAATAATCGTTGTTTTGTACCATAACAGCCTTTAGCATAACTAGCTTGTTCTTGTTCCTGATGCATTGCTGTTCAAATTCCATCAGATCATTATCTAGTCAGATCATCAAGACCGTTCCTGTACCTGTACCCAGCTCCATGTCCACCATAGTGTCAGTGATGATGGGTAAGAGTCGGTCAGCGAATGGGTGTCTGCACTGTTTACCATGAACTGCCTGCAAGACAGATAGTAGTGAACCATTTAGAAGTCTCTGCTAAAAGACAACTCGTAATCATACACAGTGGTACAATAAAGATACATTTAGAAGTCTCTGCTAAAAGACAACTTGTAATCATACACAGTGGTACAATAAAGATACATTTAGAAGTATATTAGCCTGATATCGAGGGTCCTCGGGATTTAATCTGAAGTATACAAGCCTGATATCGAGGGTCCTCAGGATGTAATCTGAAGTATACTAGCCTGATATCGAGGGTCCTCAGGATGTAATCTGAAGTATACTAGCCTGATATCGAGGGTCCTCAGGATTTAATCTGAAGTATTCTATGATATCGAGGGTCCTCAGGATGTAATCTGAAGTATTCTAGCCTGATATCGAGGGTCCTCAGGATTTAATCTGAAGCCTGATATCGAGGGTCCTCAGGATGTAATCTGAAGTATACTAGCCTGATATCGAGGGTCCTCAGGATGTAATCTGAAGTATACTAGCCTGATATCGAGGGTCCTCAGGATGTAATCTGACTAGCCTGATATCGAGGGTCCTCAGGATTTAATCTGAAGTATTCTAGCCTGATATCGAGGGTCCTCAGGATGTAATCTGAAGTATACTAGCCTGATATCGAGGGTCCTCAGGATGTAATCTGAAGTATACTAGCCTGATATCGAGGGTCCTCAGGATGTAATCTGAAGTATTCTAGCCTGATATCGAGGGTCCTCAGGATGTAATCTGAAGTATACTAGCCTGATATCGAGGGTCCTCAGGATGTAATCTGAAGTATACTAGCCTGATATCGAGGGTCCTCAGGATTTAATCTGAAGTATACTAGCCTGATATCGAGGGTCCTCAGGATGTAATCTGAAGTATACTAGCCTGATATCGAGGGTCCTCAGGATGTAATCTGAAGTATACTAGCCTGATATCGAGGGTCCTCAGGATTTAATCTGAAGTATTCTAGGATGTAATCCTGATATCGAGGGTCCTCAGGATGTAATCTGAAGTATACTAGCCTGATATCGAGGGTCCTCAGGATGTAATCTGAAGTATACTAGCCTGATATCGAGGGTCCTCAGGATGTAATCTGAAGTATACCTCAGGATAGCCTCAGGATAATCTGAAGGCCTGATATCGAGGGTCCTCAGGATTTAATCTGAAGTATACTAGCCTGATATCGAGGGTCCTCAGGATGTAATCTGAAGTATACTAGCCTGATATCGAGGGTCCTCAGGATGTAATCTGAAGTATACTAGCCTGATATCGAGGGTCCTCAGGATGTAATCTGAAGTATACTAGCCTGATATCGAGGGTCCTCAGGATGTAATCTGAAGTATACTAGCCTGATATCGAGGGTCCTCAGGATGTAATCTGAAGTATACTAGCCTGATATCGAGGGTCCTCAGGATGTAATCTGAAGTATACTAGCCTGATATCGAGGGTCCTCAGGATTTAATCTGAAGTATACTAGCCTGATATCGAGGGTCCTCAGGATGTAATCTGAAGTATACTAGCCTGATATCGAGGGTCCTCAGGATGTAATCTGAAGTATACTAGCCTGATATCGAGGGTCCTCAGGATGTAATCTGAAGTATACTAGCCTGATATCGAGGGTCCTCAGGATGTTAATCTGAAGTATACTAGCCTGATATCGAGGGTCCTCAGGATGTAATCTGAAGTATACTAGCCTGATATCGAGGGTCCTCAGGATTTAATCTGAAGTATACTAGCCTGATATCGAGGGTCCTCAGGATGTAATCTGAAGTATACTAGCCTGATATCGAGGGTCCTCAGGATGTAATCTGAAGTATACTAGCCTGATATCGCCTCAGGATATCGAGGGTCCTCAGGATGTAATCTGAAGTATACTAGCCTGATATCGAGGGTCCTCAGGATGTAATCTGAAGTATACTAGCCTGATATCGAGGGTCCTCAGGATGTAATCTGAAGTATACTAGCCTGATATCGAGGGTCCTCAGGATGTAATCTGAAGTATACTAGCCTGATATCGAGGGTCCTCAGGATTTAATCTGGAAGTATACTAGCCTGATATCGAGGGTCCTCAGGATTTAATCTGAAGTATACTAGCCTGATATCGAGGGTCCTCAGGATGTAATCTGAAGTATACTAGCCTGAGCCTGATAATCTGAGGCCTGATATCCCTCAGGATTTAATCTGAAGTATACTAGCCTGATATCGAGGATGTAATCTGAAGTATACTAGCCTGATATCGAGGGTCCTCAGGATGTAATCTGAAGTATACTAGCCTGATATCGAGGGTCCTCAGGATTTAATCTGAAGTATACTAGCCTGATATCAGGGTCCTCAGGATTTAATCTGAAGTATACTCCTGATATCGGGGTCCTCAGGATTTAATCGAGTATACTAGCCTGATATCGAGGGTCCTCAGGATGTAATCTGCCACCTGATATCTCCATCTAATAAAGAGAATCGAGAGATTTAATCTGAAGTATAGCCTGATATCGACCTCAGGAAAGATGGGAGAGATCCCAGAGAACAGCAGACATACAGGAAGATCACGACTCAGATACTGAGATTACATCTCAAATGGCACCCTATTCCCTACACAATGCACTACTTTTGTCCAGAGCCCTAAATAGGGTGCCATTTGGGACTCAAACCCAACCACTCACCCTGGCCGTCTATAGGGTAGCTAAAGGTGACCATGGTCCCAAACTCCACCCTGTTCTGGTAGCCAGGGACAGACAACAGGGTTCTGCCAGACAGCTGCTTGGAGTCAACCTGCAGGAAGCGTCAACAAATCTCTCATATAAAACACCACGACGATTCATCATCTCAAGTTTACAATTTAATTTGTACAAACTGAAGCTGTACAGCATGTTCTGTAGCACATAGCAAAGATGATGTTGTTGCTAAAGTGACATGCTAACACTATGAGAGTAGAGGGTCTCGTCTAATAGTTAAGACTAACCTCTACGTCGGAGATGGCCGACTAACCTCTACGTCGGAGATGGCCGACTAACCTCTACGTCGGAGATGGCCGACTAACCTCTACGTCGGAGATGGCCGACTAACCTCTACGTCGGAGATGGCCGACTAACCTCTACGTCGGAGATGGCCGACTAACCTCTACGTCGGAGATGGCCGACTAACCTCTACGTCGGAGATGGCCGACTAACCTCTACGTCGGAGATGGCCGACTACCCTCTACGTCAGAGATGGCCGACTATATCAGAGATGGCCGACTATATCAGAGATGGCCGACTATATCAGAGATGGCCGACTATATCAGGGATGGCCGACTATATCAGAGATGGCCGACTAACCTCTACGTCGGAGATGGCCGACTAACCTCTACGTCGGAGATGGCCGACTAACCTCTACGTCGGAGATGGCCGACTATATCAGGGATGGCCGACTATATCAGAGATGGCCGACTAACCTCTACGTCGGAGATGGCCGACTATATCAGAGATGGCCGACTACCCTCTACGTCAGAGATGGCCGACTATATCAGAGATGGCCGACTACCCTCTACGTCAGAGATGGCCGACCATATCAGAGATGGCCGACTACCCTCTACGTCAGAGATGGCCGACTATATCAGAGATGGCCGACTAACCTCTACGTCGGAGATGGCCGACTATATCAGGGATGGCCGACTATATCAGGGATGGCCGACTATATCAGAGATGGCCGACCATATCAGAGGTGATAGACTATATCAGAGATGATAGACTAACCTCTATATCAGAGATGGCCGACTCCAAAGCACAGCTCCAGTTGACCAGCCCCTCAGAGCGATAGATCAGACCAGAGTCACACAGCCTTACAAAGGCCTCGGTCACAGCACTGCTGAAGCCCTGAAAATACCCACACACAAAAGGTACACACGCACGCACGCACGCACGCACGCACCCACACACACACACACACACACACGAAGAAAGAGCTGAGCGGACAATAACATAACCTGTATGTGATAATGACATCGATAACATAACCTGTATGTGATAATGACATCAATAACATAACCTGTATGTGATAATGACATCGATAACATAACCTGTATGTGATAATGACATCAATAACAAAACCTGTATGTGATAATGACATCAATAACATAACCTGTATGTGATAATGACATCGATAACATAACCTGTATGTGATAATGACATCAATAACATAACCTGTATGTGATAATGACATCAATAACCTAACCCGTATGTGATAATGACATCAATAACATAACCTACAATAACAATACTATAACAGTATGTGATAATGACATCTATCTCCTGTTTCTGATAACATAACCTGTATGTGATAATGACATCAATAACATAACCTGTATGTGATAATGACATCAATAACATAACCTGTATGTGATAATGACATCAATAACATAACATACTACAATAACAATACTATAACAGTGTGGTATATAAGTAGACCAGACTTGCTTTCTGTTTCTGTAGCATTATCAACACCCCCTGGACAGGACACTAGTCTATCTCCTGTTTCTGATAAACACCCCCTGGACAGGACACTAGTCTATCTCCTGTTTCTGTAGCATTATCAACACCCCCTGGACAGGACACTAGTCTATCTCCTGTTTCTGTAGCATTATCAACACCCCCTGGACAGGACACTAGTCTATCTCCTGTTTCTGATGAACACCCCCTGGACAGGACACTAGTCTATCTCCTGTTTCTGATGAACACCCCCTGGACAGGACACTAGTCTATCTCCTGTTTCTGATCAACACCCCCTGGACAGGACACTAGTCTATCTCCTGTTTCTGATCAACACCCCCTGGACAGGACACTAGTCTATCTCCTGTTTCTGTAGCATTATCAACACCCCCTGGACAGGACACTAGTCTATCTCCTGTTTCTGATCACCCCCTGGACAGGACACCTATCTCCTGTTTCTGACAGGACAGGACACTAGTCTATCTCCTGTTTCTGATCAACAGGACACCTATCTCCTGTTTCTGTAGCATTATCAACACCCCCTGGACAGGACACTAGTCTATCTCCTGTTTCTGATCAACACCCCCTGGACAGGACACTAGTCTATCTCCTGTTTCTGATCAACACCCCCTGGACAGGACACTAGTCTATCTCCTGTTTCTGATCAACACCCCCTGGACAGGACACTAGTCTATCTCCTGTTTCTTATCAACACCCCCTGGACAGGACACTAGTCTATCTCCTGTTTCTGATCAACACCCCCTGGACAGGACACTAGTCTATCTCCTGTTTCTGATCAACACCCCCTGGACAGGACACTAGTCTATCTCCTGTTTCTGATCAACACCCCCTGGACAGGACACTAGTCTATCTCCTGTTTCTGATCAACACCCCCTGGACAGGACACTAGTCTATCGCGGCACAGTATCTCCAATCTATTTCCTTAATGCTGAGACTCATAGGGTCCCATTTTTACAGTCTCTGGTAGGACTTGGCCCAGGGATCGAACTCCCAACCATCCAATCTCAGGGCGGACATTCTAACCACAAGGCCAGTGAGTCTGTGATGATGTAGTGTAATAGTACTGTCTTACTGGATCCATGGTGAAGCAGGATCTGCTCCAGTCCAGAGACACACCAAGTTTCCTCAGCTGGTGATAGATCTCCTCTCCCTTCCTGGAACACACACACAGACAGAACCCATACTAGAACACACAGACAGACAGAACCTGTACTGGAACACACAGACAGACAGAACCTGTACTGGAACACACAGACAGACAGAACCTGTACTGGAACACACAGACAGACAGAACCCGTACTGGAACACACAGACAGAACCCTTACTAGAACACACAGACAGAACCAAACATGAAAATAGAATCATCTTGCTTTATCTCATTAAGAAGATGGATAGTTGTAGGATTCTACTAATGACAGTGGAAAGCAGTGTCAGAGAACAGCAGGCAGAGGAGAGAGAGAGAAACAGAAAAAGGGAGAGAGAAAGAGAGATAGAGACGAATAATAAGAGGACAGAAAGGGACCTCATACTCACTCTTTCTTCCACGTCCACACCTCCTTTAGAAACTCCTCCCTGCTGAGGTCCTGTCTTCGCTTGCCTCGTTCCCTAAACAACCTCCTCTCCACCACCGTCTGAGATTAAGACCAGAAGGTTGGACACAGGTTTTACATTTAGCTTGAAAGAGAAGATAATATGGATAGCCAGGTCAGGTAGACATACCTGCGTAGCGATGCCTGCATGGTCACAGCCTGGTACCCAGACAACTTTGTAGCCCTGCATCCTCCTCCTGATACAACCACACATTCAATCAGTACAACAATACACTTCATCACATCTCCTAAAACATGCCAAATACATTAGCCGTTCAAAAAGTAACACATTTCAGCTCTGAGATCTGATCTCATATGACGGAGAGGAATTTGATGTGGTGCCATTTCTTCTCAGCCAAAAAAAGGAAACATCTCTAACAGACTGATTCTATTATTGTCCGTGAGAAATAGTTACCAGCGGACCAATGCATCCTCTATGGCCACTGTGAGTGCATGGCCGAGGTGCAGCGTGCCAGTCACATTAGGCGGAGGGATACACATTGAGAAGGAGCGATTCACAGCATGTGGCAGTCTGTCCTAAACGTTGATACAACAACAAAAATAACAACATGGGCATTAGACTAAATCTAACTATTAAAGCTGTGTTATCCAGATAGATTGTTATTAGAGCTGTGTTATCCAGATAGATTGTTATTAGAGCTGTGTTATCCGGATAGATTGTTATTAGAGCTGTGTTATCCGGATAGATTGTTATTAGAGCTGTGTTATCCGGATAGATTGTTATTAGAGCTGTGTTATCCGGATAGATTGTTATTAGAGCTGTGTTATCTGGATAGATTGTTATTAGAGCTGTGTTATCTGGATAGATTGTTATTAGAGCTGTGTTATCTGGATAGATTGTTCCTAACATGGGAGCATCATCAGGCAGTATGAAATATGGCTTATTATAATGCTCTATTCACTTACATTGATCTCTGGGGTGAAGAAGCCTTCTTTCTCCCACCACGAGTACCAACTGGTCTCCACATACTCCGGGCTGTAGGACGAAGGGAAGGGCAGGGTGGTGTCTAAACAAGGGATGGTGAATAAGAAGAGAGGAATTTATTTAGAGAGAGAGTGTTGCCACACGGGAGCAAGGCGAGTGCGTCAATAGACCACTTGTTGTATTATCCCAGTGAAACCAGCCTGATCTCTGCGTTTAGGACAGGACGTAAGGGTGGGTGTAAGTCTTTTAGGACTGGGAATTGCCAGGGACCTCACGATACGATATTATCACGATACGATATTATCGCGATACGATATTATCGCGATACGATATTATCACGACACGATATTATCGCGATACGTTGGTGCCAAAACGATATGTATTGCGATTCTCCTGATTCTATATGTAATTGCAATTCGATACTGTGATTTTCCTGTTGAGATTTGATGTTACAAACATATTGCTCACCATATGTCTGCTGCAGAGGGACAAGACAGAGACATGATAACGAGTTTTGAATCAGTCACGGAAATAAAAGTGCTGAAAACACATTGGCTCCCTATTTAAAAAGAATATGGAAAACAAGCAATGAAGGAAAAATACTGGAGTATTGCCAACTAGTGTAAAAAATATTATTGCGATATTGTCAAAACGATACAATATATATCTTCAAAAAGAATATGCCGATATGTAACTGTATCCATTTTGTCCTCCATCACTAAAGTCTTTGGGACATTCATTACCTTTCTTCTCCCCAGGAGGTGTTGAAACACTGTACGCTATCCTCTCTTTCTCACTCCATTTCATTCCTTGATCTTCAACATTCTGAAAATGGATTTAACTTTCATGTAAAACAAAACAAGTCTCTGTCTTTGTTTGTTATGTGTAAGAGTCCACTAACTAGGAGTGAGGTCACCTACGTTGTGTTGACTTCTCAGTATGGCCTCCTCCTTATCTCTCCTCCGCCTCTCTTTCTCCGCCTGGGTCCGGGGAGTAGATTGAGGAGGAGGTTTTTCCGCATTGTGAGCATAGAGCCTACGTGAACATTTTCTGTGTATTGCCCTCTCTGCTGCCCTCACAGAGAGGTCACAGGCGGACCTCCACATCCCCTGCAAAACAAATCAAGAGAAAATGAAAGCAAAGCAAATAAGGCAGCCAGTGATTTCCCATAGACTACATGAGTCTAGGAGCCCCTTCATTGGAAACATTTTAAAGACATTTTCAAATACATTCCAATAATACATTTCAAACATGCCATGGGTCTAGGCATTTGCTTTCTGTTTGCTAATTACGCTGCCTGGATAAGTGCATGAATGATAATTGAAGCTAGGTGATACATTGGGGTAAAACAGACTCGGAAGATAATAATATTTTAAATGCACCTCTTCAGAGACTTCTGTCACTTTGCTACGTTGCTGTTTTATAGTCATATTCATAATAATATATATTGATTGAGCGCTGTTGACTCCATTATTCCAATGAATGATAAATAATATGTGCTCTACCTTCAAGATGACGTGCTCGTGGGCGCAGACATGTTAAACTAGCTGCGACCTTTCAACTACGACCTAACGGAGAATATACTCATTTGTTCACTATATCTTAATTGTAATTTGTTTGACACTTTATCAAACACTTTATGAATTATGTAGAACTGATAGCCTAAACAGATTTTACAGTTTCTTATTGACTAGCTATGTCTTTCGTGTCCCAACCATAGCAAAAGTGCATCAAGCTCAATGTTCCCCACCGGACTCGTTTGTGCGGGGAGCAACCGGAAGTGGTCCGTCTGTGAATTCCTTCCCCAAAAAAATCTTCTCGCCGAACGTCCAAAGAGGAGTCAGAGTATCTCGACAGGGTTGATCACGATTAATTCGACTCGACGTGTCGGATTGAAGAAACCGAGTGATTGTTGTTCATAAAATAACGTCAGTTGACATTTCGCTTGTTGACAGCTGGTGCGAGCTCAAAACCGACAGGTTAATATCAGGATGGCGGAGGCGCCAGGTACTTCTAGCGAGACGATAACGGAGACCGTTCAAGTTGACACACCGCCACCGCCCCAGCAGGTAAGCTAGCTATAGAAACTGCTATAATTAGCGAATAATATGATGATGAAGAAGGATAATAACTAGGTAGATATGCATCATGTGGCCGCACCAAAGATTGGAGCTAACGTTAGCTAGGTATTTTAACTAACTCCAGTTAGCTAGTTACCATTAGCACCACAGCCATAATAACCGTTAGCTAGCTCCTAGAATCATGACGAAATTATTTGACCTTACTTCACTTGATCTAGCCTAGCTGTCAAGTTTAGTACATTGCCAGTAGTACACGTAAATATTGATGTCGACTGGCTACAGGGCCCTGTTGACAAGAGAAACACCCAATGCCTGTTATGTGTGTCTCTGCGTGTCTCTCAGGAGGGACGTAGCCTGACCATCAAGCTGAGGAAGAGAAAGACTGACAAGAAGGTGGAGTGGTCCAGCGACACAGTGGACAACGAGCATCTGGGAAGGAGGTCCTCCAAGTGTGAGTGTCCATTTCCCACCTGTTTCCCGACTGTTCAGATGCAGCCACCTGTTCTGTCATCGTCCCAGCTGGGTCTCTGCGATAGATACCTGGGGGTGATGTTATTTACACAGGCCTGTGCATGCTGCAGTTCTAGATATTATTGGTGGCTGATGACTGAGTATTCTTGACCCCTCCCCCAGGTTGCTGCGTCTACGAGAAGCCCAAACAGTTTGGGGAGTCCTCCTCTGAAAGTGAGGGAGATGACGAGGGCTGTGGAAGTGCACACTGCATTCTGGGACATGGGAAAGACGGCAGGCATGGACACAGAGGAGGGGGTGGGGGGAGTACGGTTCCTCCAAGCTCTGGGGGATCACATGCCCACTAATGATTAGGAATGGTGCTGAGGGAGGAATGGAGCATAGGGATTCTTCAGTCGATGACAATGACACATTATACTGCTACACACACGCTCTCATTTAGTTCAGTCACTGCAGTACTGAGAGGAAAAGGACGAGACAGATAAAACTGAGGGAGGGAGAGAGCCTATATTTCTGCCTGTTTGATAAGAAAAAGGGGTACAATCATTTTCCTTATTTTTATAAATAATAATTATCCTTATTTATTGATTTGTCGTAATACTTGATTTTACTTAATTATGTGTCAGTATCTTAGCCTGAGTGCCAGACAGTGTTCCTTCTTGTCAAACAAGGATTTGGAAATATGATTATGTAACATTGTAGAGTGCATAAATAGTCTAGTACCCAGGCTACCACTAGGTCTGGGTCCCAAATCACACCCTGTTCCCTATATACGGCCCTGGTCAGAAGTATTCACCCCTCTTGGCATTTTTCCTATTTTGTTCCATTACAACCTGACATTTTAAATGTATTTTTATTTGGATTTCATGTAATGGACAGACACAAAATGGTCCCAATTGATGAAGTGAAATGAAAAAAATTACTTGTTTCAACAACAAAAAATGTGAAAGTGGTGCATATGTATTCACCCCCTTTGCTATGAAGCCCTTAAATAAGATCTGGTGCAACCAATTACCTTCAGAAGTCACATAATTAGTTAAATAAAGTCCACCTGTGTGCAATCTAAGTGTCACATGATCTGTCGTATATCTACTGAGATCATACATCTGTTCTAAAAGGTCTGCAACATCACCAAACAAGCGGCACCATGAAGACCAAGGAGCGATCCAAACAGGTCAGGGACAAAGTTGTGGAGAAGTACAAAGTATTTTTTTTAAATATCAGAAACTTTGAACATCCTACGAAGCACCATTAAAATCGTTTAAAAAATGGAAAGAATATGGCACCACAACAAACCTGCCAAGAGAGGGCCGCACGCCAAAACTCACAGACCAGGCAAGGAGGCCATTATTCAGAGAGGCAACAAAGAGACCAAAGATAACCCTGAAGGTGCTGCAAAGCTCCACAGCGGAGTTTGGAGTATCTGTCCATACGTACTCTCCACAGAGTTTGGCTTTAAGGAAGAGTGGCCAGAAAAAAGCCATTGCTCAAAGAAAAAATAAGCAAACACGTTTGGTGTTTGCCAAAAGTCATGTGGGAGACTCCCCAAACATATGGAAGAAGGTACTCTGGTTAGAATGAGACAAAAAATGTTGCTTTTTGGCCATCAAAGAAAACGCTATGTCTTGCGTAAACCCAACACCTCTCATCACCCCGAGAACAACATCCCCACAGTGAAGCATGGTGGTGGCAGCATCATGCTGTGGGGATGTTTTTCATCGGCAGGGACTGGGAAACTGGTCAGAATTTAAGAAATGATGGTTGTCGCTAAATACATGGAAGTTCTTGAGGGAAACCTGTTTCAGTCTTCCAGAGATTTGAGACTGGGATGGAGGTTCACCATCCAGGAGGACAATGACCCTAAGCATACTGCTAAAGCAACACTCGAGTGGTTTAAGGGGAAACATTTAAATGTCTTTGAATGGCCTATTCAAAGCCCAGACCTCAATCCAATTGAGAATCTGTGGTATGACTTAAAGATTGTTGTACACCAGCGGAATCCAACCACCTTGAAGGAGCTGGACCAGTTTTGCCTGGGAAGAATGTGCAAAAATCCCAATGGATAGATGTGCCAAGCTCATAGAGACATACTCCAAGAGACTTGCAGCTGTAGTTGCTGCAAATGGTGTCTCTAAAAAGTATTGACTTTGGGGGGTGAATAGTTTTGCACACTCAAGTTTTCAGTTTTTCTTTTGTCTTATTTCTTGTTTGTTTCACCCCAAAAAAATATTTTGCATCTTCAAAGTGGTAGACATGTTGTGTAAATCAAATGATACAAACCCTCTAAAAATCCAGTTTAATTCCAGGTTGTAAGGCAAAAAAATAGGAAAAATGCCACGGGGGGTGAATACTTATGCAAACTTTTAATTATTTTTTTTATCTCTGTTTCAAAGTAATGGTTTTAAAAAGCTCCATTAATACTTAAACAGCAAACACTTCTTGTTTTATGGACACATTGTTTTACATAAACTATCAGTAAACATTAAAGATGTTTAGGGGAGTATTTAGGACCGTTTTAATTTTTGTATATGTTTTTTTGTGGGACACTGTTTTAAGGAGAAGTTTTGAGATAAGCTGGTCTTGTTATTCTTATTTTCACGTGAAATTGCTGTCGTCATTACATATCACCTTTTAGTTGAGTGCAGTGAAAATGTGTTGATGCAGTATACTCTGTCCATCCTTTACAGACAATCCTCAGGAGTGTTGAGTACATCAGTCTCAGCACTTCAAATAAGAACAGAATTGGTGGCAAATTGCCTTAAATTCTGAGATGTCAAACATTCTTTCTAATAATATTTCAAGAGAAGATATTGAAAGGATAAAACATTTATTTTGTATTTATGAGGTTTGAGATAAGAGATGTCAACTTATAAGAATCAGGAAAAAAGCTCACAAATCACACATCCTTTTTTTTGGCCTCTGAGAAGGAATGCACTAGGGCAACGTTGGCACTGACTAAAGCTGCATGCTGATTGGTTTCTGGAAAGTAAGTTGCCTTTGGAAATTCTAGGCTTTTGCCTCTATTGGCACTTTATCTGCTGTGATCAGCAGAAGAAAATTATTATTTTTTTCAACGAGATGAGAGAAATGACATTTATTTGGTGCTGCTGCGTACATTCAGTACTACACTGAGAAATGACATTTATTTGGTGCTGCTGCGTACATTCAGTACTACACTGAGAAATGACATTTATTTGGTGCTGCTGCGTACATTCAGTACTACACTGAGAAATGACATTTATTTGGTGCTGCTGCGTACATTCAGTACTACACTGAGAAATGACATTTATTTGGTGCTGCTGCGTACATTCAGTACTACACTGAGAAATGACATTTATTTGGTGCTGCTGCGTACATTCAGTACTACACTGAGAAATGACATTTATTTGGTGCTGCTGCGTACATTCAGTACTACACTGAGAATATAGTAAGTCTGACAACACGTGGTATACAGTCAAGGTTCTCCCCGGGATTAAGTGGTGCTGCTGAGTACCTTTTTTTCTTTGAACACCTGTAACTGCCATTTCCTGCAATCAATGAACAAAACATGCCCTTAAACGACAACATATTGGAGAACCGTGTATACAGTAATCCGGATCAGACAGTTCAACTAAAGGCATGGGAGAGATGATAGTATTTTAATGAAGAGGGAGAAGGTGCATGATGAATTGCTCACTCGGGCTGTGTTCATGTCTCCACTGACAACATTTCACTGTGTAGGGCTTCATCCTCCGTTGTTCCAAACACGATACTACTACTACTACTGTGCTTGATCTGTGACAACATAACCTCTATGTATAAAGCATTACACACTATCCCACCAAAGCCACCATTTTCTATAACAGATACACACGTACAATGTTACTGTATTGGTGAAGCACCTTTCTGTACATAAAATAAATCATATGAGAGCAGATTTAATGTGAATAAAATCAAGGTTTGAACTGTGTTGAAATCACTTTGTCCAAGTGTCTTACATGAGATGAACATGAGATGTTTGTGCATGTTATTGATTCTTCAAGACTGCATGGAAATGTCAACATGGGTTTATTATTCTATTAGTTGTGGACCATCTCCCAACAACCCCACCTGAGATATTTCAGGCCAGGGTTATATTCACTAGGAACCACATTGGGAGCAAACAGGCCGAAAGAAGGAGAGACGACCAGAACATGTTCAGTAAGAAACGCTCACTTTCATTGCAAAATGTTTTGCTACAGTGAGCACTAATGAATAAATCTCCCATCAACCCCACCTACAAGATAGTTCAGGTTTCCAGTACTGTACCTTAGTTAACTTCATCTCACTGTAGTTCACAAAGTAGGTCAACACAGAGGAAGACTGAATTAGTGGTTGGTGGCCATGGAGACAGAAGTAAAAATAAGTAATATAATCAGGTCACATTCAGGGACCTGTTCTGATGGGATCAGTGAGGTTATTCTGGTGTTTCTCTGTCCTGCTGCTAAAAGTATGAATCCTATTGACACAGCGCTCCCAATACCTGACACATGGCCTTGGATGTATCCCAATACCTGACACATGGCTTTGGATGTATCCCAATACCTGACACATGGCCTTGGATGTATCCCAATACCTGACACATGGCCTTGGATGTATCCCAATACCTGACACATGGCCTTGGATGTATCCCAATACCTGACACATGGCCTTGGATGTATCCCAATACCTGACACATGGCCTTGGATGTATCCCAATACCTGACACATGGCCTTGGATGTATCCCAATACCTGACACATGGCCTTGGATGTATCCCAATACCTGACACATGGCTTTGGATGTATCCCAATACCTGACACATGGCCTTGGATGTATCCTCAATACCTGACACATGGCCTTGGATGTATCCCAATACCTGACACATGGCTTTGGATGTATCCCAATACCTGACACATGGCTTTGGATGTATCCCAATACCTGACACATGGCCTTGGATGTATCCCAATACCTGACACATGGCTTTGGATGTATCCCAATACCTGACACATGGCCTTGGATGTATCCCAATACCTGACACATGGCTTTGGATGTATCTTACCTGACACATGGCCTTTGGATGTATCCCAATACCTGACACATGGCCTTGGATGTATCCCAATACCTGACACATGGCCTTGGATGTATCCCAATACCTGACACATGGCTTTGACACATGGCCTTGGATGTATCCAATACCTGACACATGGCCTTGGATGTATCTCAATACCTGACACATGGCTTTGGATGTATCCCAATACCTGTGTATCCCAAATGACACATGGCCTTGGATGTATCCCTACCTGAGGCTTTGGATGTATCCCAATACCTGACACATGCACCGTATGACCCTTGGATGGCTAGCACCGTTAGCACCGTATGCCCTATAGTGTATCCCAAATAGCACCGTATAGTGTATCCCTATAGTGTATCCCAAATAGCACCGTATTCCCTATAGTGTATCCCAAATAGCACCGTATTCCCTATAGTGTATCCCAAATAGCACCGTATTCCCTATAGTGTATCCCAAATAGCACCGTATTCCCTATAGTGTATCCCAAATAGCACCGTATTCCCTATAGTGTATAGTGTATCCCAAATAGCACCGTATGCCCTAAATAGCACCGTATTCCCTAGTGTATCCCAAATAGCACCGTAGTGTATCCCTAAATAGTGTATGCTCCCAAATAGCACCGTATTCCCTATAGTGTATCCCAAATAGCACCGTATGCCCTATAGTGTATCCCAAATAGCACCGTATTCCCTATAGTGTATCCCTATAGTGTATCCCAAATAGCACCGTTTTCCCTATAGTGTATCCCAAATAGCACCGTATGCCCTATAGTGTATCCCAAATAGCACCGTATTCCCTATAGTGTATCCCAAATAGCACCGTATTCCCTATAGTGTATCCCAAATAGCACCGTTTTCCCTATATTTTATCCCAAATAGCACCGTATTCCCTATAGTGTATCCCAAATAGCACCGTATGCCCTATAGTGTATCCCAAATAGCACCGTATTCCCTATAGTGTATCCCAAATAGCATCATGTGCCCTATAGTTTATCCCAAATAGCTCCGTATTCCCTATAGTGTATCCCAAATAGCACCGTATTCCCTATAGTGTATCCCAAATAGCACCGTATTCCCTATAGTGTATCCCAAATAGCACTGTGTGCCCTATAGTTTATCCCAATTAGCACCGTATTCCCTATAGTGTATCCCAAATCGCACCGTGTGCCCTATAGTTTATCCCAATTAGCACCGTATGCCCTATAGTGTATCCCAAATAGCACCGTATGCCCTATAGTGTATCCCAAATAGCACCGTATTCCCTATAGTGTATCCCAAATAGCACCGTGTGCACTAGTTTATCCCAAATAGCACCGTATTCCCTATAGTGTATCCCAAATAGCACCGTATGCCCTATAGTGTATCCCAAATAGCACCGTTTTCCCTATAGTGTATCCCAAATAGCACCGTATTCCCTATAGTGTATCCCAAATAGCACCGTATGCCCTATAGTGTATCCCAAATAGCACCGTATGCCCTATAGTGTATCCCAAATAGCACCGTTTTCCCTATAGTGTATCCCAAATAGCACCGTATGCCCTATAGTGTATCCCAAATAGCACCATATTCCCTATTGTGCACTACTTTTGACCAGGTCTCTGGTACTACTACATAGATAATAGGGTGTCTTTTGGGACGTACACCTTGTTATTAGATAGGAGATCCCTATAGTTACAAATGTGTTATGGAATGAGTACCATGCGTATTAAAAGCTAAATGAGCACACACATGGCATAACCAATGAAATAAATTCTGAGATTCAGCAATGCAACCTTTAAAAAAAAAAAAAAATGCCACATCTTTATTTATTTACCCAGTGGAAATATTTCAGGCTGAGTCAGTATACAGTACAGTAATGGGTATAGACATCTAGGACAGTATCAGGCCCAAAGTTTATTTTCTCAACACGTGGTTTACATTTACACATCCGTTCCCTTTACAAAACACAACGTTGACATGGGATGCATTCAGAATGACCCGTCGTGGAACGCTACGATACAAATACATGTAGAACAAACACGCCTCTCTGAAACGTAGAACAAGGAGTCCTTCCTTGGCGGCTCTATTAGTCACATTTCTATCTGCAACGTTTGATCAACTGAACGTGGCCCTAGTGGGGTTTTCATGTTGAAGTGTTGCTGCCTTATCATTTTCACAGTGATCCAGTACATGTCTTTTGGGGGGGGACATTGCACATTCTCATTACAATACATCTTTCTTTGTAAACAACACGTGGAGTAACAAGTCAAAACATGACATTTAAACACGAGAGATAAAAGGCAGAGAGGAATCACTGATGTGGTGTCACTGTTTACAGGTCCCATTATCAGCACACAACGAGTATATATATCATATAACTTTCTGCATCACTGTGAAGATGTGATAGCTGCATGTTATGCTACAAATACAAAAATATCTGGGAAAGGCCATTGTAGAAACTAGAAATGTTCTTCAAAGCTTTTAGAATTACAGGGGCATTGTGGGTGAGAACCAGTGGGAGGAGCTCTAGGAGGACGGGCTCATTGTAATGGCTGAAATGGAATTGCGGAATGGAGTCAAACGTGGTTTCTATATGTGCCATTTATTCCGTTTCAATGAGCCCGCCCTCCTACAGCTCCTCCCACCAGACTCCACTGGTTAGAATCCTCTTCTTAGACACGCCTACTACAGATTGTGACATGCCGAGACATAAATCCTGCAGGTAGAATTAGTGTTCCTGAGCATCACTGTTGGTTTGTATGTGATTGTGCAAAACTTACTACTGGACAATTGTAAGGTCAATTATAAAGATAAATATATATATTATTTTTTTAAACGGTTGAGTTTCTAAGACTGTAGCGTACCTTTCAAACAGGAACATACGTGTGACAAAACAGATAAATACATGTTCAATGTGTAGTTTACTTACAATGCAATTAACACTGATTATGATGATGGAGAAAGACAGGGATAATATAATAAAGGCATACTATTAAATATTAAGGCACAGGAAATTAAATACAAGGCAAATAAACCTTATGTCCCAAAACTAACAACAACACAATCTGCTTGGAATAAGATTTGAAAGAAACCTGGGGGGAAAAAAAGGTGCTGGTACCTGTCAAGTAGATATTCAAAAGTTTGTCTGAACAAAACAAAATGAATGTAAAGGAAGTCTAACTAGAGGGAAACAGGATTCTGTAACAATAGAACTGTGTTAAGACGACAAGTGGTATCACTGGGCCCCAGACGACAACAGTGGTATCACTGGGCCCTAGACGACAAGTGGTATCACTGGGCCCTAGACGACAACAAGTGGTATCACTGGGCCCTAGACGACAAGTGGTATCACTGGGCCCCAGACGACAACAGTGGTATCACTGGGCCCTAGACGACAACAGTGGTATCACTGGGCCCTAGACGACAACAGTGGTATCACTGGGCCCCAGACGACAACAGTGGTATCACTGGGCCCCAGACGACGACAGTGGTATCACTGGGCCCCAGACGACGACAAGTGGCATCACTGGGCCCTAGACGACAAGTGATATCACTGGGCCCTAGACGACAACAGTGGTATCACTGGGCCCTAGATGACAACAGTGGTATCACTGGGCCCTAGATGACAACAGTGGTATCACTGGGCCTAGATGACCAAGATTGTAGTGGATGTGCTTTGCTTCAGGGCCACTGAATATCACAGTAGTGAAGTGTTAGCCTAAAGTACTCCAGCCTCTGCCGTTCCTCATTGCAGTATCAGCTCGGCTCAGCTCTTTTCATGTGTCTTCGTCTTTGCATTGGTAGGCTCTCGAAACAACTTCCCTCAATCCCTGCATGTCAGGCTTTTCGAAACATCCCTCTTCCCTCCATGTCAGATGATTGTCTGTGGAAGAAATAAAAGCTCATCAGTAAACAGTTTGTGGTTCAAATGCTTTAAATAGCCTCAAGTTAACCATGACAAAAATCACATGGGAAAGTCAGGATGACAACAGCAGGACAAAAACCAGTGGCCTGCTGTTGCTGCTGTTATTTTTGGCCTGCTTGTTGCTGCTGTTATTTTGGCCTGCTGTTGCTGCTTGTGGCTGTTATTGCAGCACCCCTTCAGGCAAATAAAATCCCATCCTTTCTTCATACATCATACTGCTCTCTCTATGTAAACTGTAATGATATGCATTCCAAAAAAAAAAAAGCCTTTGATTTCTCATTATTTCAAGCTGGTTTCACACCACTTGGAGAATGTCAGTTATTTTTCCCTCTGGTTTCAAGATTAAAATAGCTCCAAGCCGAGCAGTTTGTGGTTGGCTGTAGATTAAAATAGCTCCAAGCAGAGGTGTTTGTGGTTGGCTGTAGATTAAAATAGCTCCAAGCAGAGCAGTTTGTGGTTGGCCGTAGGTTAAAATAGCTCCAAGCAGAGGTGTTTGTGGCAGTGGGAACATTGCCAACCTAGACAAGAACAGTCTGCATAGTCTGTACAGTTGAATAACCATGAAAACCACAATAATATAAAGTCATGAAACTACATCACTGTTCTATACTGAACAAAAATATAAATGCAACAATTTCAAAGATGTTGCTGAATTACAGCTGATATAAGGAAACCAGTCAATTGAAATAAATGTATGAAGCCCAAATCCATGGATTTCACATGACTGGGAAGGAGCGTGGCCAGCCAATCACAATGAGTTTTTCCCCACAAAAGGGCTTTAATAAAGACAGAAATCCCCCCATCTGACAATCCTGCAGGTGAAGAAGCCAGATGTGGAGGTCCTGGTCTGCAGTTGTGAGGCTGGTTGGACATACTACCAAATTCTCTAAAACGACATTGGAGACAGCTTATGGTAGAGAAATTAACATTAAATTCTGTGGCAACAGCTCTGATGGACATTCCTGCAGTCAGCATGCCAATTGCATGTTCCTTGAAAACTTGACATCCGTGGCATTATGTTGTGCTACAAAACAGCACATTTTAGAGTGGCCTTTTATTGTCCCCAGCACAAGGTCCACCTGTGTAATGATCATGCTGTTTAATCAGCTTCTTGTCTGTCAGGTGGATTATCTTGGCAAAAGAGAAAGGCTCACTAACAGGGATGTAAACAAATCTGTACACAAAATATGAGAAATAAGCATTTTGTGAATATGCAACATTTCTGGGATCTTTTATTTCATCTCATGAAACATGGGACCAACACTTTACATGTTGTGTTTATATTTTAGTTCAGTGTATAAGCACAAGCTTTTTTTCTCCCTTGCTTAATATGAACTACAACAAACAGGTATATAATGAGTGACGAACAACAAAAGACAAATACAATCATGAGGTTAGGAGTGGAGTCCTTGTACATGCTAGGTACATTTAGGCTGTAGTACAGTCAGGAAAACAGTGTACATCAGGACAGTGAGAGAGACCAGAAAATCCAACAGAGAGAAAGAGGGAGAAGAGACTGACAGAACTTACCAAAACAAACTTTCATTCAAGGATCATCTTTCCTTTGTAGTCAAGTACATCTCTGTAACTTCCTCATCGTCTCTCACTTCCACGTCCTCCACCTCCTTTTCATACTCCTCATCCCCCTCTCCTAGGATCACACTCTGCTGGATGCTGACAGAGATGACCAGTGCTTGCACGATGCCATACAACAGAGCAAACTGTAGAAGATACTCTTGGACCAACCAAAGCAGTCCCGCCATTCCAACAGTGGAGACAGAAAACATGGCCATTCCATGGAGCCACAACTTCAGTCCTCCTTGGACCCCTAGAACCTCCAGGACCAACTTGGTAGGGGGGGACACAGTCCACAGGAAGCCCACTACCAACAGGTCAAACAGGTGACGAAGGAGGTTGAAGCAGATCTCATAGTGTTCCGGAACTATCACCCCATTCCAGGCGAGTGCAAAGAACCGGAAGGCTGATGAGGAGCTAGGTGTGGGAGAAGGTGGAGGGGTTCCATAGTCAGAATACTCCCCATCTTTGTCAGAGTCCCATCCTGCACCGACACATTTCCTCTGACTTAGCCCACCAGGTTCAGCTGTTCTCGGCCAGAATAAGTGTGAGGGTGGCAGAATCTTATTCCACCATCTGGAGTCACCATGTTCTGCTTTCCCCTCAGCCTCCTGCTTTCCCGCACCCACCTCTTCAACTTCCCTGGACTGGATTTTCTCCTCGCTTGCTTCCCGGTACTCTTCGATCAATGTTGTTTGTTCACTTGTTTGTCTTTTCTGTCCGGCTCCCCAAACCCAGGTTGTTAACCCCCCCAAGAAGCCCCAGCTGCCTCTCGTCTGCTGCTCTTCAGTCACTGGCTTGTCCCTCATGGTTTTGTCAGGTCCTGCTTTGCTGCCCCAGGGCCGGTAGGAGATAACTGGACGCACCCACCCCCAAACTCTTCCTACTACAGCTGTCATGTCAGTTCCCTTAGTTTAGCGCCCTTAATTCTGTCTGGATTTTAGAAGGACTAAAGGACTTAGAGACTGCAATGAGTTATTGAGAACGCAATAATGGGTTTAACTTTATATTATTTATTTCCGTTTTAAGATTGGTAGGAGGTTTTGTTAGACTATAGCCTAGCTATAATGCATTAGATAAGTCAAATTAACTCTCCTTGCCGTGAGATCACTGGGAATGATAAGAGGGAAAGTGTGTACCACATGACACACCTGATGGGTGTTAAATCGAAACCAACCACCAACGCCTAAGGGAAAATTCCAATGAGGGTACTCACTAGCTACATGTCGCCCCCAAGACTTTCACCTTTCTTCACCTAATTTTACTCTTATAACACTAACGTCAAAAAAAAAATAAACCATACCAAAAGATGACCTTTGGTTTTTAAGTGATAGAAATAGTTTAGAATCCCTAATATCCGGACGAATTACGGACATTAGCTAATGGCTAGTTTAGTAGGCCTAGTCTACAGAAATATACTTAGCCAAGTATGTATAATATGTTACGGTTCTATCTAGAAGTACATGGCCAGCTAACATTGCAGGGTAAAGACTATTGTTTAGTCGAGGAATGCAACAAGCAAATCTTCCAACTCTTGACAATGAATGTTTTTCTGGAGTTCCTCAGCCTAACGAAAAGCAGAACATATATTTCATCTTCAAATTTAACTGTGTGTAGTCTCTTTTCCACTTCTTGGTCTGGGGAGGGGAAACATTACAATATGAATCGATAAATTATAAAAGTTAAAGCTCTTCCTAAGATAATTAGTTCACAAATTCACCGCTAACCAACTAACTACTATAACTTACTACTTTTTCTGACATTAGCCTGGTATAGAGTTAGATGTTTGCGCACACACAAAAAAAAAATTCTGGCATAAATTTGACAACTAGTCTTGTTAAATTAAGGTATTCAGTTGTCACTTAAATCAAGTCGTGAGTTGGAAAAGCGACACTCACCTTGGTCTCTTTTAGACAGTTTGAGGCTCGCCTAGTTAGCAAAGACCACCACGTATAAAATGTTCTCGTTCGCTTGACAATTCAAACGTTTATCTTAACGTCGTGCAATCATCCAACAAATCGACTGGGATAGTTTACAGGTGTTCATATGACATTAGTTAAGTGTCTAGGAAACCTTAAACGTCGAAACGGGGAAAAGTCGCATACTGGTTATGTGCAAACCTAGCTAGTTACAATAGAACGCACCTGAAACCGGAAACAGTTTTACGTACTTCCGAGCTGACAGGAACAAAAGACACGGGCGAACTTCATCTGTTTCAATATGGCTTAGTCCGAGCACTTTATATCCGCTGCCTAAATGGTGTCTTCTGTACCTTGTGTGAAAATCAGTCTATAGTAAGGGCTATTCTTTAAAGCTGGTAGGAACCTAATACACATGTTCCATATATCTGCAGTGTCTTTATGTGAAACGCTCAAACAGACGTTGACCTGAAAACCACTTAGAAAGCAACCTTTGAATTAAAATGTACAACTGGTTGTATATTCACAAGGTCACTTTCGAGACCAGTTGAGCACATTTGTTACTTGACTAGTACCGTTCATTCTCGCTTATAACGTCTAATAGGAACTGTAGCGACTCGTTAAAATGTAGGTGATTGCTACAACAACAATGAATCACAGCATTGCTGCCTGTCAGCACTAATCTCGTGAGATTCAAGCAACGATCACTAAGGCAAAGCATGCAATTCCATGCACGCCAAAACAAGTTTAATAATTTCACCCGACACTTAACTGCAGCTCCCACATATGAAGGAAATGGGATGTAGGCAGATGGGGACTGAGGGTGGAAATCTCTGTATGTATTCCTGTGTACATGTAACCCCCCCCCCCTTCTTGTTGGTAAAATATACTTATCACTTGACAATTTGTAAGTGCAACACACAACCATGCCCTCACAAAATAGTGCAAGGATGACCATTCATTCTTTATTCAAATGCTGCAATCACATTACTTTTTATTGGTGGTAATTCAAAAGTTCATTATCAAAAAACATTTTTTCACATCAGCAGTTGTCAAAGTACTTTAACTTGGGGGAGAACTGTAGTAGAAGGGAGTCCAAGGACAACGCCAAGAGGAATACCACCTACATGACTTGACGACTTTGGGAGATCAAATCAAAGTTAATTTGCCATTGGCACAAAATACAGCCATGGATACACAGTCCACACAATGAAATCGTCTCCTGGCGGAGCAGCTCTTTTCACGACGGAAGCTCTTCAACAAGCATCGGCATCATCCTCAAGTCCTAAGAAACATTTTCACAAACGTTATAATCACGTAGCATATGAACAATTTATGACCAATTACAATCCGTGTCAGTGCACTGCGAAAGAGACTCATAGGAAATCAGGGACTCTATTATATTCATCACATAAAAGCCACCGCATAGCTACAAGACAGAACCGTCTATCTTTTGTACTGACTGACCTTGTCAATGTCTTCAAGTGATCCTGGTGTCATCTGTTGTCTCGGCAGGGCAATACCTCAACATTGTAAACCTGCAAGTAAAATTGCAGCAATTAGTACCATTACAAAGTGCATATGGAATAATTCCACATCTCCCTTATGAAACAGTCGCCCGAAACATTGCAAATCATTAAGGGGAGGTTAGCAATGGCAACTGTAATCTTTAGTTAAGACTACTGGATATGCTTAATTAACATCTCATGTCAGTACCACAAAAATGTGTCAATAATTAAGGAACCGAAATCAGACGTAGACAACGCGCTGAACAGCTTCTACCGCCAAGCCATAAGACTGCTAAATAGTTAACCAAAAGCTATAAAGATAGGGGACCCCACCCAAAAAATAAAATAAAAATAAAACAGGCAGACCGTCAGGTAAGAACATCTAATTCACCAGCCACGTTGGCAGGTGTTCACACTGCGCGATACCGTGAGAGCATTTCATAAAAATAGTCAGAAGTCAAGTGGGCCATGTGAGTTGTGATTTATAGCCAAATAGATGCCACAGGTGTTTCAGCCATTTTGTTTCATATCTGGTTTTGCACAAATATGAATCTAACGTTATCGCTAGCTCACATCACACAGCAACACTGCCCCGTCTGGGATACCGAGTGACACCAACTCGTAATTCACACCACAGATTGTTTCTCACGCTTTGAAAACCAAGGCAGCAGCCGGCAAGATTTTTGGTAACTGCATCAAACACATTATGAAACCAAATGTGTCATGGATTCTATTGGGGGACAATATTTTGGGTTGTGTAAAGCAGGGCAGGTTTAGGCTGTCATTTTGTATTCAGATTTAGTTAGTGGTTTAATCTTTCACAATAGCTGATCAGAACCATTCCCATGCCCTACAATGGGCTAAATTAGACAATTAGGGTGCTTCTCAGCAACACTTATTCCCAGTACCCCCCTATTAGTTTATATCTGTTTGCAAATAGCTAGTTTGTCTTCGCTTAGGAAGTTGTGGCTAAAATAAATATTGTTAGCCGCTAATGCTAATCCCTGGTTAGCTGGTTTGGTCAAAGCAAATGTAGCTTAAAAGTGTCTGCTAAATGGCATATATTATAGCTAGTTAATAATCCAACCTGGTACAAATCCTGGCCTAGATTAGCATGTTTGTGCAACATTATTTAAAATCAGAAGAATAGATTTATGAAGATTTATAAGAGTAGGCCTACTTAACATGGGTAGCATTTGGTTTCTGATCGATTATTTTGTGTTTGTCCCATAAAGGCATACTATACTTTGATTGTTAGGGCAGCAGGGTAGCCTAGTGGTTAGAGCGTTTGACTAGTAACCGGAAGGTTGCAAGTTCAAATCCCCGAGCTGACAAGGTACAAATCTTTCGTTCTGCCCCTGAACAGACAGTTAACCCTCTGTTCCTAGGCAGTCATTGAAAATAAGAATTTGTTCTTAACTGACTTGCCTAGTTAAAACAGTTTTTAAAAATACTTTAGAAAATCATTCAATTGTTCAACAGCCCTATTAAATATCTAACGCCTCAAGTGATTATGTACTCCTTGATCAGTCACAAGATTGGTATTAATGGATTTTTTTTAAATTCTCAAAAGGCCTTCACTCACCCAGTCGAACTTGCATTGTCACAACGGCAGCAAGACCGCCAAGTAGACCGCCACCAGGCAGCTGGACCTGGAAGGTAAGAAACATATCCAAATCAAGACAATTGCCACAAGCCGGGGTTCAGATGATTCAAGGAGGTTGCTTAATGTCTCAGATGGTAGTGCATGTAAAGTATTCTCATGGTCGTTAAACTCAAATACGTTACTGTGGTAAACATCACTGACAAGCACATTTTTGTAGTATTTTTATTTTTTTAAGTACTTTGATAAATGCATTTATCTACAGCTTAGGGAAGTATTGCTTCACAGCTAATGGTACTCCCGAGGCAAGGAGCCACTAAACCTCAAAGGAGATTCCTTTAATGCTCACCAAATACAAAGGGGGTTGGAGCCTTGCAACAGAATGTATCCATCTTCCATCCCACTTTCTGTCTACAAAGTAATGAAAATCATTAGAATCAATAGAAACTTTGAATTAGTGCATGTTAGGACAACGCAGTATGCATTTTCAGTGCACTGTGAAGTTAACTTCATGTTGTATTCAGAGACTCTAGTCTAGGAAATCATCATTAATGCACACTGATGGAACTAACTTCCATGGCAGCTTTGTATTGCTCTTCTACCCTCAATTAGCTGAATACTTACAGGAGTTCGCCATCTCATCCTCTTTCCTCAGGGCAGGACACTGGAGGCAAGTTTCTCTGGGAGACTGAGCACGCTGTGTTAGAGACGGAACGGGTTAACACATGACAATATGTACAACAATCTAACTTGAATGTCTAGGGTGAACAGCAGTTAAATCAGATAGCCAAGAGAAACATGACATCACAAATGTCAGCATAGATTGCGAAACCGTTCTCAGAATCATCATGTTTAGCCAATAACTGTTGATCGTTAGGTCATACTGATGACCACCTGGAATGCAACTGAGCCAGTAGTCATGGTAATGTCATCCAATACCATCCCGACAAATTGCTATGTTTGACAAACTGAATCTCTCAACACAAACAACCAGCTAGCAACCATAAAGCAAGTGCCTGGGAACTATTCTCCCGTCCAGAGATGTCTGAACTCACCAAAGGATGCAGTTTCAGATGCACAGCATTGGGACGTCATCTTGTCCATTATCCTGAAAGACAAACCAATTGACATCTTGAATGTGACGTTCACAATATGAGAACAGGAATATATCTTCCAAGACTACTCAATTCATTTACTCTCGACATTTCTCAGGTCATTGTCTCAGTGCGCTGCGAGAAAGCATCAGTTTAATTCAGGAACCGAAATCGCAATCATCATAGACACTGACGATACTAATAGCTTTATCGCAACACAGCCACATGTAATCTGACGCATATTGTCATGAATAACACTTTAATTCTTACCAGGTATAACTTTGGTCATCGATGGGTTGGAGTCCTGCGACAGAATGTATCCATCATTCTCAGTCTGCAAAAGTTATGAAAAGCATTAGAATCAATAGAAACTTTGAATTAATGCATGTTAGGACAACGCAGTATGCATTTTCAGTGCACTGTGAAGTTAACTTCATGTTGTATTCAGAGACTCTAGTCTAGGAAATCATCATTAATGCACACTGATGGAACTAACTTCCATGACAGCTTTGTATTGCTCTTCTACCCTCAATTATCAGAATACTTACAGGAGTTTCCCATCTCTTCTTCACACAGGGCAGAACGTGGGAAGCAAGCCTCTTCTGGAGCATGCTGTGTTTGAGATGGATAAAATAGTTAACATTACCTTTTGTATAACAATGTAACAGTACAACTTAAAAATGTGAACGGTTAAATCAGATAGCCAAGAGAAACATGACATCACAAAATGTCAGCATTGATTGCGAAACCATTCTCAGAGAATCATCACGTTTAACCAATACAACAGTTGATCATTAAGTCATACCGACAACCACCTAGAATGCAACTGAGCTGGGCGCCAGCCAGACATGGAGACGTCATCCATTCCTAGTGCCGAGCGGTTTAAGTGCTTCTTTTAAAATCATTAAACGAACTACACGTCATCTGGGCTGAATGTTGTAACCAGAATAAAACCAAAGCCCCATGATGGTAATGACTGCTTATCATTTACTAACCATCAGTTATTCACAGCACTTTAATACCATTTTTCCCCCCAGCTGTTGTACATCACATGTCTATTATTTGAGGACCACTATTTAGAGTCCAAGTCATCTCATCTCTACAGAGCGGTTGTCCATGCAGTCGGTGGGTACGCCCTATTTTAGTAGTTGTTGTTTCAAAGTAAAAGCATACTTGACTGCAGAACACCAATTTCTCGCTTTGTGCCCCGCCCCCCCCCCGATCACACATTCTTCTGTCTTACGTAGCAGGCAAAAAATAAATAGAAAAAAGGTAACAGACCAGACAAATAACTGTGCAATGGATTATGATCATTGTAGTTATTAGCATGTTCTCTGCACTAAACTATGTATAACATTGGCCAGCTACATCACAGTACGGATTGATCTGACGCATCTCTAGAGAAACTGCAGTGCAATGTAAGCATTGAGCACAGAAAAAAAACCCAAGTGACATTAAAAAATACATTAATCAACTAGTTAAAAAAAAAAAAAAACTGACATTAGTTAATCGCTCAGCACCATATTGACATAATGCCGCAAAGTACAAATCTAGTTTTCAACACAAGTAACCAGCTGGCTAATGAAGTATATGGCTGGGAACTCTTCTCCGACTAGAGATGTCAGAACTCACCAGCAACGGATGCTGTTTTAGATGCACACCACTTGGACGCCATTTTGTCCATTACCCTGAAAGAGACCAAAACCCACCCTTTTTAAATTAGTGAGGTTCTCAATATGAGAACTGGAATAAAAACATACAATTAACTTGACTCGCTAACTCGTCACATCTCATGTCATTGTCTCAGTGCGCTGCGAGAAAGCATCAGTTTAATTCAGGAACCGAAATCGCAATCATCATAGACACTGAAGATACTAATCACATTGCTGCTTCACAGCCACACGCACGCTGAAGCATTCAGTCAAATATTTGAAAATTACTTAAGCTTACCAGGTATCACTTGACATCAAAGAGTTAAGTCTTGTAACAGAATGCATCCATTGTCCATCCATCATTCTCAGTCTACAAAAGTAATGAATAGCATTAGAATCAATAGGAACTGCCAACTTCCTAAATGAGAGGATACCCAGCATGCATTTTCAGTGCACTGTGAAGTTAACTTCATGTTGTATTCAGAGACTCTAGTCTAGGAAATCATCATTAATGCACACTGATGGAACTAACTTCCATGACAGCTTTGTATTGCTCTTCTACCCTCAATTATCAGAATACTTACAGGAGTTTCCCATCTCTTCTTCACAGGGCAGAACAGGGGAAGCAAGCCTCTTCTGGAGCATGCTGTGTTTGAGATGGATAAAAGAGTTAACATTACCTTTTGTATAACAATGTAACAGTCCAACTTAAAAATGTGAACGGTTAAATCAGATAGCCAAGAGAAACATGACATCACAAAATGTCAGCGTAGTTTGCGAAACCATTCTCAGAGAATCATCATGTTTAACCAATACAACAGTTAATTGTTAGTCATACTGATGACCACCTAATGCAGAGGGTCAAACGTCTAGTCACTGTTCCAACTGAACTCTGCTCGAACCAGAGCCCCACCCACCCCCATGTGCATTTCACCATCCCCCCACACGTGCATTTTACCACTAAGTCTATGGTCTCACGAGTCCTGAAGTACAGCCAGTGTATGGGTCGAGTATCCCTGGTTGGGAACCACTGACCTAATGGAGCCAACTTCCCAAGACCCCATTTTGTCTCCCTCTGGATGCCACAAGAACTCACCAAGTGCCAGAGCCTGTTTGGAACTGCCCCCCATTTTCCTGAAAAAGAGAGCCCCCCAACGTGGTACATTAGTTTCGTTTTCTATAAAAATGAAAGGAATGGGTAACGTTAAACATTATTGGGAGCAGTGTGTGTCAGTGCACTGTGAAAGAACATCACTGTAAATCAGAGACTCTAGTCTAGTGAATCATCATACACACTCGTCTCCAAGCACGTCATTATTTCAGTGTTAGCTAACAATCTCACCTTGAATACCGATGCTAGACTGCTTGCGATACGCATTTCAATGTTGGCTGATGCAGCCTGGAAGAGAAGAGCGGGGGGGGGGGTATATTAATGTAATTCCAAATCAGTTGAATGTGTACCAGCACCATACATGCAGCAATGTGCATATATACACTGCATTGCCCTGGTATGATTTATGCAAGCTATATATATATATATGTTGACAAATCGGCACCGCATGCGCACATGGTGTTTCTGCTCGGTAGCTAAGTAGTTGCTACACTTACCTTGCAAACTTCTTGTGACTTGGGGCAACCTCTCAAACGCATTCGCCGAATTTAACGTATTGCCAGCACATCTTGGTTGTAATTTTACTGACATAAAAAAACAATTTAATGCCGTTCTTCATTTTGCGCTCATCTTTTTCACCTGCTCACGCGAGCATCTTGACGGGAGAAAGGCCTCAGGAACGAGCGTGCGTTCAATTTATACGGCTGGGTCCTTACAACTTTATGGCTAGCATATATAATGCCTGTTTTTATATTTTCATACATATCCCATACTGATGTTTATATACACAATATTGTATTGTCTATATTTCCAGGTTTGTTTTGGGGTAAATATTTACAACGTGACAGAAAGAAACGGGAAAATATAGACACATTTTCTGAGATTTCTCAACCTCCGACCAAATACTCATTATGGGCACTAGTTTACAGTCCAAACACTACAAAGACACACCCTATACCCTCCGCCCTCAAATTAAGTGGACACTTCTGATGAAGTATCTATCATATGTCTGACGAGTATAAACTTGAAGGGCGAGGAAGGAATGATTTTTAAGTGGACCGCCGCTGGGCCGGAAATTGGCCACTCGTTCATCCCGCGATGATTGTGTTTTCAGCCACCGGTAGCTTGTGGTTTTATATACGCTTCAGTCAATTATGATTGCATGTCTACATATATGAAATATATAACATGATTAATGCCTACTGTTTGATAGCAAGTAAATTAATTAGCTAGCTAATGTTAGCCTGCCTAGCTGGAACTTCTGTACAAGGAAAAAAAAAGTATTTCTACAATTTCCAAAAGATAAACAAAAACATATTTACTTTCGGTGCAAACACTTAAAAAGACACGCCCTCGTGCACTTACCCTCGCCTTATGCCCTGTTGCCATCTTGGGGGGCGGTCCAAATGATTAGCCTAACTCGGGAATTTGCAATTTAAGCCCCTCAGCCCTCGTTTTTATTCGGCTTTGCGAGTGTACAATTATGTTCACTCCGAGGCCTGAAACTCCCCATAATTCAATAAGCGACGATTGTACGTCCACTAAGAAAAGTCGCCGAAAACATAAAAACAACATTAATGGAGAAGTGAAAACGAATACAAATAAGTTAGAAATTGTGCTACTAACGCACACGACCGCACAAACACATCTAGAAAAAAGAAATATGTTTTTGTTTAGTTATCTTTTGGAAATATAACATTTTCTTTCAGAAGTTCCAGCTAGGCAGGCTAACGTTACTTTTCTAGCTATCATACAGTAAGCGTATATTAATAATTTATAAATGTAATATAAGTAGACATGCACTCATAATTGACTGTAGCGGATATAACGCCACCACAAGCTACCGGTGTCTGAAAACGTTTTATTAACAACAAATCAATATATAAAGCACATGAGGGAACACAAGCATACATAGATTACAAACAATAGACAATCGAGCTAGGGGGTACAATATCACATTACAATTACACAAGGACCTTAAGGGACATGCATATACTTACAATTCTAACAGCTTTTTTGTTAGTAGAGCATTTAACCGTCTTAAAATACAGTTCAATTTCTTTTTGTAGGGTACGAAAATGTGGTTTTCTGTTTGTAAATTTACATTTGTGTATATGAAATTTGGCCAAAAGAATAATGACATTAATTACATAAAAATGTTTCCGCTTATTTCTATTGTATGTAAAGAATCCAAACAGTACATCTCTCCACAATAGTGTAAAATCTTCATAAATGTGTTCAATTATAAACCTACTGATGTCTTGCCACAGTTTTCTTACATGCATACAATGCCAAAAAAGATGCAAAACTGTTTCTGGGTCTGAAAACACAATCATCGCGGGATGAACGAGTGGCCAATTTCCGGTCCAGCGGCGGTCCACTTAAAAATCATTCCTTCCTCGCCCTTCAAGTTTATACTCGTCAGACGTCATCAGAAGTGTCCACTTAATTTGAGGGCTGAGGGGATAGCGTGTGTCTTTTAATAAGTGTTTGGATTTTTCCCAAGCTATCATTAACGCCTTTCAAAGTGTGTTGCATTATGGGGGATTTTTTTTTAAATGGTCCTAATTTGTACCTACATGTCGATTTACATGAACTTTTCAAAAATAATGTCATCAAAGGTCATGAAGTTTTGACTGCAGTCAACTGCAAAGTTTCTACAGTTGCTCTTCAAAAACTTAATCCTGCAGCCAATCCCCTGCATTGTGGGAGGTTCTATTGTCAACCAATCATCCCCAGCATTGTGGGAGGATCTATTGTCAACCAATCATTAGGTTGTATTAGTTCGACCTACGTCAATGGGACCGAAGACATGACTGCTGCAGTATACAATTTTGCAGCAGAATACATTATGTATCAGTCAGTGTTGTAGTACTAGGTCTCGAGACCACGTATAGAGTTTCGAATACATTTGTACTCGGTCTTGACGACTTGTAATTTATTCCCAAAACCAGCAGAGTAAAAAAAATGATCATAATTATCAACTTTCAGTCAGTCAACTCATAAAACCAATTCGCCAGGCCACATATATATATATATATACACTCCTTTCTGGAAACATGAATATCTTAACAGCCTTTATATCTATTGTAGACATGTTTGCGCAGTGACAAACCTGTAGGCCTTCAGTGGTGAACCTATAGGCCTTCAGTTTTTTATTTATTTCACCTTTATTTAACCAGGTAGGCTAGTTGAGAACAAGTTCTCATTTGCAACTGCGACCTGGCCAAGATAAAGCATAGCAGTGTGACACAGGCAACACAGAGTTACACATGGAGTAAACAATTAACAAGTCAATAACACAGTAGGAAAAAAAGGGGAGTCTATATACAATGTGTGCAAAAGGCATGAGGAGGTAGGCGAATAATTACAGTTTTGCAGATTAACACTGGAGTGATAAATGATCAGATGGTCATGTACAGGTAGAGATATTGGTGTGCAAAAGAGCAGAAAAGTAAATAAATAAAAACAGTATGGGGATGAGGTAGGTGAAAATGGTTGGGCTATTTACCAATAGACTATGTACAGCTGCAGCGATCGGTTTGCTGCTCAGATAGCTGATGTTTGAAGTTGGTGAGGGAGATAAAAGTCTCCAACTTCAGCGATTTTTGCAATTCGTTCCAGTCACAGGCAGCAGAGTACTGGAACGAAAGGCGGCCAAATGAGGTGTTGGCTTTAGGGATGATCAGTGAGATACACCTGCTGGAGCGCATGCTACGGATGGGTGTTGCCATCGTGACCAGTGAACTGAGATAAGGCGGAGCTTTACCGAGCATGAACTTGTAGATGACCTGGAGCCAGTGGGTCTGACGAATATGTAGCGAGGGCCAGCCAACGAGAGTATACAAGTCGCAGTGGTGGGTGGTATAAGGTGCTTTAGTGACAAAACGGATGGCACTGTGATAAACTGCGTCCAGTTTGCTGAGTAGAGTGTTGGAAGCAATTTTGTAGATGACATCGCCGAAGTCGAGGATCGGTAGGATAGTCAGTTTTACTAGGGTAAGCTTGGCGGCGTGAGTGAAGGAGGCTTTGTTGCGGAATAGAAAGCCGACTCTTGATTTGATTTTCGATTGGAGATGTTTGATATGAGTCTGGAAGGAGAGTTTGCAGTCTAGCCAGACACCTAGGTACTTATAGATGTCCACATGTTCAAGGTCGGAACCATCCAGGGTGGTGATGCTAGTCGGGCATGCGGGTGCAGGCAGCGATCGGTTGAAAAGCATGCATTTGGTTTTACTAGTGTTTAAGAGCAGTTGGAGGCCAAGGAAGGAGTGTTGTATGGCATTGAAGCTCGTTTGGAGGTTAGATAGCACAGTGTCCAATGACGGGCCGAAAGTATATAGAATGGTGTCGTCTGTGTAGAGGTGGATCAGGGAATCGCCCGCAGCAAGAGCAACATCATTGATATATACAGAGAAAAGAGTCTGCCCGAGAATTGAACCCTGTGGCACCTCCATAGAGACTGCCAGAGGACCGGACAGCATGCCATCTGATTTGACACACTGAACTCTGTCTGCAAAGTAATTGGTGAAACAGGCAAGGCAGTCATCCGAAAAACCGAGGCTACTGAGTCTGCCGATAAGAATATGGTGATTGACAGAGTCGAAAGCCTTGGCAAGGTCGATGAAGACGGCTACACAGTACTGTCTTTTATCGATGGCGGTTATGATATCGTTTAGTACCTTGAGTGTGGCTGAGGTGCACCCGTGACCGGCTCGGAAACCAGATTGCACAGCGGAGAAGGTACGGTGGAATTCGAGATGGTCAGTGACCTGTTTGTTGACTTGGCTTTCGAAGACCTTAGATAGGCAGGGCAGGATGGATATAGATAGGTCTGTAACAGTTTGGGTCCAGGGTGTCTCCCCCTTTGAAGAGGGGGATGACTGCGGCAGCTTTCCAATCCTTGGGGATCTCAGACGATATGAAAGAGAGGTTGAACAGACTGGTAATAGGGGTTGCGACAATGGCGGCGGATAGTTTCAGAAATAGAGGGTCCAGATTGTCAAGCCCAGCTGATTTGTGCGGGTCCAGGTTTTGCAGCTCTTTCAGAACATCTGCTATCTGGATTTGGGTAAAGGAGAACCTGGAGAGGCTTGGGCGAGGAGCTGCGGGGGGGGGCGGAGCTGTTGGCCGAGGTTGGAGTAGCCAGGCGGAAGGCATGGCCAGCCGTTGAGAAATGCTTATTGAAGTTTTCGATAATCATGGATTTATCGGTGGTGACCGTGTTACCTAGCCTCAGTGCAGTGGGCAGCTGGGAGGAGGTGCTCTTGTTCTCCATGGACTTCACAGTGTCCCAGAACTTTTTGGAGTTGGAGCTACAGGATGCAAACTTCTGCCTGAAGAAGCTGGCCTTAGCTTTCCTGACTAACTGCGTGTATTGGTTCCTGACTTCCCTGAACAGTTGCATATCGCGGGGACTATTCGATGCTATTGCAGTCCGTTCAGTGGTGAATCTATAGGCCTTCAGTGTGTGAACCTATAGGCCTTCAGTGGTGAACCTATAGGCCTTCAGTGGTGAACCTGTAGGTCTTCAGTGGTGAACCTGTAGGTCTTCAGTGGTGAACCTGTAGGTCTTCAGTGGTGAACCTGTAGGTCTTCAGTGGTGAACCTGTAGGTCTTCAGTGGTGAACCTGTAGGTCTTCAGTGGTGAACCTGTAGGTCTTCAGTGGTGAACCTGTAGGCCTTCAGTGGTGAACCTGTAGGTCTTCAGTGGTGAACCTATAGGCCTTCAGTGGTGAACCTGTAGGTCTTCAGTGGTGAACCTGTAGGCCTTCAGTGGTGAACCTGTAGGCCTTCAGTGGTGAACCTATAGGCCTTCAGTGGTGAACCTGTAGGTCTTCAGTGGTGAACCTGTAGGTCTTCAGTGGTGAACCTGTAGGTCTTCAGTGGTGAACCTGTAGGTCTTCAGTGGTGAACCTATAGACCTTCAGTGGTGAACCTATAGGCTTTCAGTGGTGAACATATAGGCCTGACAGGCCCACCCACTGGGGAGCCAGGCCCTGACAGGCCCACCCAATCATATTGATGTGGTTTAACCATTGTAGACTTAGACCATTACATTTCTCAAGGACATTCAGAGACTTCTTCCGAAGCCACTCCTGCGTTGTCTTGGCTGTGTGCTTAGGGTCGTTGTCCTGAGTGCTCTGGAGCAGGTTTTCATCAACTATCTCTCTGTACTTTGCTCCGTTCATCTTTCCCTCGATCCTGACTAGTCTCCCAGCCCCTGCCACTGAAAAACTGACTTGCCTAGTTAAATAAAAAAATACTGCACTCTGTTCTGGTACAGATCTACTAGTCACTCCACTCCTCTCAGGATCCCTCCCTCTGTTCTGGTACAGATCTACTATTCACTCCACTCCTCTTAGGATCCCTCCCTCTGTTCTGGTACAGATCTACTACTCACTCCACTCCTCTCAGGATCCCTCCCCCTTCACCCATCTTCCTCTACTAAATCGCAGACAATAGAGGTTGTGCTGGCAGCTGCAGAGAGGTATTTGGCTGTGCGAGATTTGATGTCAGAGGAGTTACAGGGTGTGTTAAGTGTTGGTGTCCCATCCTTTCAGGCTGTTGGCCTGAAGTAGGACTACATAGATTTAAATAGCGAAGTATGGTATTTATTTATTTAATGTTTATTTTTCTGTTTGATTTATTTATTGTTTTTTTTCAAGCAAAGTATTATTTAAAGTTTTTACTACATTTTATTTTAGTAAATACTTTATACTTTCGGCGCATGTGACAAATAAAATTGTGATTTGAGTTACACCCCAGTCTAGTAGGGGGCGGTAATGCAACATTTATTGGATGCCAACCGCCGTTAAATCTCATCGAAGAAGAAGGATTTAGAAACGTGGAGCTCATGTTGAAAAACCATGATTGACCACACACTCCAGCTCAATAGGTGGCGGCATGCTTCTTTAACGTTTGTTTCCGGACCGCCATTAAGAAGAAGAAGAAGAAGAAGAAGAAGAAGCAGCAGCAGTAGTAGTAGTTAGCAGCAGCAGCTCAGACCGCTATAAGAAGTGAAGATGACGATAGCCTACGAGAGGTTCAATTTGTAAGTATTGTGCTTTACTTTTAAATGTAGTTAAACGATACCAATCGAGTATAAGCAAGTCGACGTTTTCAGCTGCGGAGATGTACAATGGTAATTTGTCATGATTGTCAAAAGTCGGGTAGTCATGAGCTAACGAGCTGGCTGAATGTTAGCTAAGTCAACAGCTAACGGTAGTTTGGCAATGTAGTCTAGTAACTAGAACTCGCTTAGCTTGCTTAAGGGTAACTCTCAAACCCATTTTCAGCCCTTTCCCAATCCCTCCAAATGTTAAAAGCAATTTCAAGTGAGAAGTTGTGGGTGGGAGAGTTACTCATAAATATACATTTTGGGGGGTGGTTACTGATCCCAACACTTTCTAACAAAAACACACTACCAGAAGTAAACGTTCATGCTCAGGACAGATGGCTCCCAGTGGTTAAGGCACCAAGTTCTTGACATATATTGCCATTTGCGGTGTAAATTTGGGCGCAAAACAAATCTTTGAAATGTGGACTCGCAATTTATTGCGTAATTCTGTTAGGAAGAAAAGTGCAATCATCACCTTGGAAATTAAGATTAGGGACTCAATCCAACCCGCATTGCAGTATTTTCCCAATAGCACTTTCTTAAATGGTCAAATTAACTCAGATTGTTCTTGGGTATTGTATAAAAACCTACAACTTACTATCAGGGTGACCCTTCTCACAGGTATGCTTTCAATTTTCAGAATTAGAAGTAAATATTATAAATAAAGGTAAAAAAATATATATGTAACTGCCCCCAACCTGTTCTCAGAGCATTTCTTATTATACCAAAAGAAACACATCATACTAATTCAAATGGCCTGGTTTTACGTTTCCTATTTTTTTTCTCACTTATTTAACCAGATAGACCAGTTGAGAACAAGTTCTCATTCATGCGACCTGGCCAAGAGAGCAGAGTAGTGCAACACAGGGTTACACATGGGATAGACAAACGTACAAGTCAATAACGCAATAGAAAAGTATTTATACAGTTTGTGCAAATGGAGTAAAGAGGTAAGGTAATAAATAGGCCACAGTAGCAAAGTAATTACAATTTAGCAATTAAACACTGGAGTGGTTGATGTGCAGAAGATGAATGTGCAAGTTGAGACACTGGGGTGCAAAGGAGCAGGATAAATAAATACAGTATTTGGATGAGGTAGTTGGGTGGACTATTTACAGATGGGCTATGCACAGGTGTAATGATCAGTTAGCTGCTCTGACAGCTGATGCTTAAAGTTAGTGAGGGAGATAAGTGATTTTTGCAATTTGTTCCAGTCATTGGCAGCAGAGAACTGGAAGGGAAGGGCGGCCAACGGAGGAGTTGGCTTTGGGGGTGACCAGTAAAATATACCTGCTGGAGCGCGTGCTACGGGTGGGTGCTGCTGTGGTGACCAGTGAGCTGAGATAAGGCTGGGAGTTACCTAGAAAATACTTATAGATGACCTGGAGCCAGTGATTTTGATGAAGGATATGAAGCGAGAGCCAGCCAACGAGAGCGTACAGGTCTCAGTGGTGTATAGTATATGGGGCTTTGGTGAGAACTGATGGCACTGTAATCCAATTTGCTGCATCTAATTTGCTGAGTAGTGTTTGAGGCTATTTTGGAAATGACATCGCCAAAGTCAAGGATCGGTAGGATAGTCAGTTTTACAAGGGTATGTTTGGCAGCATGAGTGAGGGATGCTTTGTTGCAAAATTGGAAGCCGATTCTAGATCTAATTTTGGATTGGAGATACTTAATGTGAGTCTGGAAGGAGAGTTTTAAAGTCTAACCAGACACCTAGGTAGTTGTCCACATATTCTAAGTCAGAACTAGAGGTCGACCGATTAATCGGAATGGCCGATTTTAATTAGGGCCGATTTCAGGTTTTCATAACAATCGGATATCGTTTTTTTTTTTGGAGTGTCGATTTGCTGATTGAATATTTTTTTGTATTTGTATACCTTTATTTAACTAGGCAAGTGAGAACACATTCTTATTTTCAATGACGGCCTTGGAACAGTGGGTTAACTGGTCTCTAGGAACAGTGGGTTAACTGGTCTCTAGGAACAGTGGGTTAACTGGTCTAGGAACAGTGGGTTAACTGGTCTAGGAACAGTGGGTTAACTGGTCTAGGAACAGTGGGTTAACTGGTCTAGGAACAGTGGGTTAACTGGTCTAGTGGGTTAACTGGTCTAGTGGGTTAACTGGTCTAGTGGGTTAACTGGTCTAGTGGGTTAACTGGTCTAGTGGGTTAACTGGTCTAGTGGGTTAACTGGTCTAGAAAACGGTGGGTTAACCGCCTGTTCAGGGGCAGAATGACAGATTTGCACCTTGTCAGTTCGAGGGATCCAATCTTGCAACCTTACCGTTAACTTGTCCAACGCAATAACGACCTGCCTCTCTCTCGTTGCTCTCCACAAGGAGACTGACTGCCTGTTACGCGAATGCAGTAAGCCAAGATAAGTTGCTAGCTAGCATAAAACTTATCTTATAAAAAAACAATCAATCAATCATAATCACTGGTTAACTACACATGGTTGATGATATTACTAGATATTACTCTAGCGTGTCCTGCGTTGCAATTAATCTGACTGAGCATACAAGTATCTAAGTATTTGACTGAGCGGTGGTAGGCAGAAGCAGGCGTGTAAACATTCATTCAAACAGCACTTTCGTGCATTTTGCCAGCAGCTCTTCGTTGTGCATCAAGCATTGCGCTGTTTATGACTTCAAGCCTATCAACTCCTGAGATGAGGCTGGTGTAACCGAAGTGAAATGGCTAGCTAGTTAGCGCGCGCTAATAGCGTTTCAAATGTCACTCGCTCTGAGCCTTCTAGTAGTTGTTCCCCTTGCTCTGCATGGGTAATGCTGCTTCGATGGTGGCTGTTGTCGTTGTGTTGCTGGTTCGAGCCAAGGGAGGAGCGAGGAGAGGGACGGAAGCTATACTGTTAAACTGGCAATACTAAAGTGCCTATAAGAACATCCAATAGTCTAAGGTTAATGAAATACAGATGGTATAGAGAGAAATAGTCCTATAAATACTATATTAACTACAACCTAAAACCTCTTACCTTGGAATATTGAAGTCTCATGTTGAAAGGAACCACCAACTTTCATATGTTCTGAGCAAGGATCTCAAACGTTAGCTTTTTTACATGGCACATATTGCACTTTTACTTCTCCAACACTTTGTTTTTGCATTATTTAAACCAAAAGGAAAATGTTTCATTATTTACTTGAGGAAAAATTGATTTTTATTGATGTATTATATTAAGTTAAAATAAGTGTTCATTCATTATTGTTGTAATTGTCATTATTACAATGGATGGCATTGAAGCTCGTTTGGAGGTTAGTTAACACAGTGTCCAAAGAAGGGCCAGAAGTATACACAATGGTGTCGTCTGCCTAGAGGTGGATCAGAGAATCACCAGCAGCAAGAGCGATATCATTGATGTATACAGAGAAAAGAGTCGGCCCGAGAATTGAACCCTGTGGCACTCCCAGAGACTCCCAGAGGTCCGGACAACAGGCCCTCCGATTTGACACACTGAACTCTATCTGAGAAGTAGTTGGTGAACCAGGCGAGGCAGTTACGTCTAGTCTGAGACCAGGCTGCTGCCCGATGTTGGATGAGAATTGGCAACTGTTTTTAGCTGACAGCGCCCCAAATCAGTCATAGCGGTTTGGGGGAAAATACGTGTTGAGATGACCACCATTGTCATCTATTTATTTTTTACGATTGATTTATAGCTATGATTTATAAATGTATCATCCTCAAATGTTTTTGTTCTTTGTATGAAACGGTAAGCAGAAAACATTGCTAATGTGCCTTAAAGCCTTTTGAATTTTCTGTAGCATCAATAGTCTAGTCAAGGAACCCTCATGCAAAAATATATTGGCACGCTCCACTTACCAAGACCTTTGCCAAGTTTATTTCATACTGAACCTCTCCCTTGAAATTACTTTGTGCCTTTACAATTGGCTCATTCATCCCCCTCCTCTCCCCTGTAACTATTCCCCAGGTCGTTGCTGCAAATGAGAACGTGTTCTCAGTCAACTTACCTGGTAAAATAACGGATAAATAAAAAATAAAAAAAACATCACGATTTTAATGGTAGAGTTGAATCACGGGCAGGGTAGCCTAGTGGTTAGAGCATTGGACTAGTAACTGAAAGCATTGGACTAGTAACCGAAAGGTTGCAAGTTTAAATCCCCGAGCTGACAAGGTAAAAATCTGTCGTTCTGCCCCTGAACAGGCAGTTAACCCACTGTTCCTAGGCAGTCATTGAAAATAAGAATTTGTTCTTAACTGACTTGCCTAGTTAAATAAAGGTTAAAAAAAAATAAAACATAAAAGAAATGACAATTTCAGTTTTAGTAGGCAGCTAATTAGCTCGTCTCGTTGCAAAAACCTTTAGCAGCAAACAAGCCAACCAGACAACTAAGTCCTATGGATCAACAGAAGACTATAACGATTTGATTAGAGACCTGTCCTTGCATGATGTACAGTACATAGACTACAGGGTAGGCAAACAGACCTATGGTTTTATCAGCCCCAAGTTCTGCATTTTCTTGACATTTTCTCCTGTAAGCTCAATTTTTATACTCCGTCTCCGCTGTAGCTGAGTGTGATGCTTTGCACAAACTATTGGGCAACTGTGACGACCTGACCGAGTTGTCGTGTTCTCAAACGATGTAGAAGGGGCAAGTCCGTAGTTGCTGTATTAACAAAACAATGGCGCTCATAAAGTACTGCTGATGAATCAGAGATGGCGCCTGTAGCTTGTTGACAATAAGCAAGCCTATGTGCCAATACAATGAGCCATGAAAATGGTCTTAACCTATTTCATTTTTTTGGTTGTTGACTTTCGTCACAACTTCACATCAAGTCCTGCAAACAGTCAAATATATTATAATTCAACTTTTTTATAACGCTTTTCATTAGACAGAATCTCAAGGTACTTGTTAAGCAAAATAAACAATAAGTCATTTTAAAAAAGAGGCTGCATCATCATTTAGATCACGTCTGGGATTGGAGGGCATCTAGATCACGTCTGGGTTTGGAGGGCTTCTAGATCACGTCTGGGATTGGAGGGCTTCTAGATCACGTCTGGGATTGGAGGGCTTCTAGATCACGTCTGGGTTTGGAGGGCTTCTAGATCACGTCTGGGTTTGGAGGGCTTCTAGATCACGTCTGGGTTTGGAGGGCTTCTAGATCACGTCTGGGTTTGGAGGGCTTCTAGATCACGTCTGGGTTTGGAGGGCACGTCTGGGTTTGGAGGACTTCTAGATCACGTCTGGGTTTGGAGGGCTTCTAGATCACGTCTGGGTTTGGAGGGCATCTAGATCACGTCTGGGTTTGGAGGGCATCTAGATCACGTCTGGGTTTGGAGGGCATCTAGATTGGGTTTGGAGGGCTTCTAGATCACGTCTGGGTTTGGAGGGCATCTAGATCACGTCTGGGTTTGGAGGGCATCTAGATCACGTCTGGGTTTGGAGGGCATCTAGATCACTGTTTGGGGGCATTGGAGGGCTTCTAGATCACGTCTGGGTTTGGAGGGCATCTAGATCACGTCTGGGTTTGGAGGGCTTCTAGATCACGTCTGGGTTTGGAGGGCTTCTAGATCACGTCTGGGTTTGGGGCAGGGCTTCTCTAGATCACGTCTGGGTTTGGAGGGCATCTAGATCACGTCTGGGTTTGGAGGACATCTAGATCACGTCTGGGTTTGGAGGGCTTCTAGATCACGTCTGGGTTTGGAGGGCTTCTAGATCACGTCTGGGTTTGGAGGGCTTCTAGATCACGTCTGGGTTTGGAGGGCTTCTAGATCACGTCTGGGTTTGGAGGGCTTCTAGATCACGTCTGGGTTTGGAGGGCTTCTAGATCACGTCTGGGTTTGGAGGGCTTCTAGATCACGTCTGGGTTTGGAGGGCTTCTAGATCACGTCTGGGTTTGGAGGGCTTCTAGATCACGTCTGGGTTTGGAGGGCTTCTAGATCACGTCTGGGTTTGGAGGGCTTCTAGATCACGTCTGGGTTTGGAGGGCTTCTAGATCACGTCTGGGTTTGGAGGGCTTCTAGAACAAAAATCTAAACGCAACTGCTTCTTCATGAGATCACGTCTGGGTTTGGAGGGCTTCTAGATCACGTCTGGGTTTGGAGGGCTTCCAGATCAGCGTCTGGCATGATTTGGAGGGCTTCTAGATCACGTCTGGGTTTGGAGGGCTTCTAGATCACGTCTGGGTTTGGAGGGCTTCTAGATCACGTCTGGGTTTGGAGGGCTTCTAGATCACGTCTGGGTTTGGAGGGCTTCTAGATCACGTCTGGGTTTGGAGGGCTTATACACTGAACAAAAATCTAAACGCAACATGTAAAGTGTTGATCCTATGTTTCATGAGATGAAATTAAACTTGCAGAAATGTTTTATGCAGACAAAAAGCTTATTTTTTTCCTATTAAATGTTGGTCACAAATATGTTTACATCTCTGTTAGTGAGCATTTCTCGTTTGCCAAGATAATCCATCCACCTGACAGCTGTGTCATATCAAGAAGCTGATTAAACAGCATGATCATTAAGTGATTGGGAGTCCCATAGGGCGGCGCACAATTGGCCCCGTGTCGTCTGGGTTTGGCCGGGGTAGGACGTCATGGTAAATAAGAATTTGTTCTTAACGGGTGTGCCTAGTTAAATAAAGGTTATAATATATGTGTGTGTATATGTATGTGTGTATTGGGATGAAGTATTACAGTCCAATCCTTACTTCAGAAGGATCCTCCTTAACAATAAAACAGCTAGCCCACTGCCACCTCTGCATGGGTATCCTCCTCTTGGGTCACCCATTGGTGAACAACAACCCAGAGTCGGTAGGTGTAATTCAAATGAAAACACACATTATGGTGTTGTTGTAATGCCCGCAGTATGTCCTGTTGTCCCCTGACTTTCCTGTGGCATCAGAATTTGTTGACATGTTGTGACGACCATAGGCGTCTAACAATAAGGATTTAGTCAGGCAGCCGTTTTTGTCTTCACCTGAAGCTGCTCGGCCAGAGTAGTGTATAATGGCACTCTCGGGCTCCGTAGTAAAGCTTGTCCACTTGCCCGGGGCAAATCAAACGTATTGCCGGACAAGCAGATTATAGATTAAGTTGTCCCAATGGACAAAAAAATACCAAAAATTACACTGTAAAACAATTAAGCAATTCCCATCAGAATTGTACCTGTTTTTCTAAGGATGTGATGTGTTATGCCCTTACCTCCCAATCTCTGCAGAGATGTTGTTGGCCTGCTCTGACAGATCTCACAGCCCATTGGGAGTGTAATTATTGTTGGCCTGCTCTGACAGATCTCACAGCCCATTGGGAGTGTAATTATTGTTGGCCAGCTCTGACAGATCTCACAGCCCATTGGGAGTGTAATTATTGTTGGCCTGCTCTGACAGATCTCACAGCCCATTGGGAGTGTAATTATTGTTGGCCAGCTCTGACAGATCTCACAGCCCATTGGGAGTGTAATTATTGTTGGCCAGCTCTGACAGATCTCACAGCCCATTGGGAGTGTAATTATTGTTGGCCAGCTCTGACAGATCTCACAGCCCATTGGGAGTGTAATTATTGTTGGCCTGCTCTGACAGATCTCACAGCCCATTGGGAGTGTAATTATTGTTGGCCTGCTCTGACAGATCTCACAGCCCATTGGGAGTGTAATTATTGTTGGCCTGCTCTGACAGATCTCACAGCCCATTGGGAGTGTAATTATTGTTGGCCTGCTCTGACAGATCTCACAGCCCATTGGGAGTGTAATTATTGTTGGCCTGCTCTGACAGATCTCACAGCCCATTGGGAGTGTAATTATTGTTGGCCTGCTCTGACAGATCTCACAGCCCATTGGGAGTGTAATTATTGTTGGCCTGACAGATCTGACAGATCTCACAGCCCATTGGGAGTGTAATTATTGTTGGCCTGCTCTGACAGATCTCACAGAGTATAATTATTGTTGGCCTGCTCTGACAGATCTCACAGCCCATTGGGAGTGTAATTATTGTTGGCCAGCTCTTGACAGATCTCACAGCCCATTGGGAGTGTAATTATTGTTGGCCTGCCCATTGGGAGTGACAGATCCCACAGCCCATTGGGAGTGTAATTATTGTTGGCCTGCTCTGACAGATCTCACAGCCCATTGGGAGTGTAATTATTGTTGGCCTGCATTGACAGATCTCACAGCCCATTGGGAGTGTAATTATTGTTGGCCTGCATTGACAGATCTCACAGCCCATTGGGAGTATAATTACTTGCTATTGGTCCCACCATTTTCGTTATATGTATACTTTGACAATGTAAGTCATTTTAACTTGGTATGTCAATTGAATTGAGAGGGGAGAGCGTGGAAGAGGGAGAAGACACATTTGCGCAACAGGCAAAGTACTGATATAGTCTACAAGACTAACTAGATAACCATCCAACCTACACAATATGTATTGAATTGGCTAACTCGCTAGTTAACTACAGTATTCAGGTATTGGCATGTATTAATCTCATGTCCTAAAATAACTTTCCGCCCGCTCTTGTGTAGGCCATAATCGAATTTCGCTACGACCTCAATAACGTCAGATTTTTTTTTTTTTTTTAAATGTGTATGCAACCAATAAAATGTGATTTGATTGGCTGATACAGGTGTGCAGATGAAGATGCGGATGATGAATACTCCAGGGGAAAAACTGTCTCAAGCGCTCCTAATTGGCTAGGACTCTCCTCTATACTGGCCATGAAATTCTGACAACAAAATAGCCTAATTAGAATAGCCTAATTAGAATAGCCTAATTAGAATAGCCTAATTTGACAACAAAATAGCCTAATTAGAATAGCCTAATTAGAATAGCCTAATTTGACAAGTAGCCTAACTAATATGCTGTCAATATATCCCTGACTTGAGCACGGACTATTTTAACCTTACAAATAGATCACCATCTAAGTTATCTAACTCGCCCACTTTACTCATTTAATCCCTGGTTCATAGAGTAGGGTGAATTTATCTTATAAAGACATTAAAAGTATTTGGTGGTAATTGTAGTGTTGAAGGGTGGCCAACCCTCCTCCTTGGGAGGGGGAGAATGCAGGCTTTTACTCCAGCCCTGCTCTAACACACCACATTGTAAAAACAAAACAAAAAAAATCAGCTGCTCAACAGGACCTTGATAAACTGACTGTGGATCAAAAGCCTGCAGGCCCAGTAGCTCTCCAGGTGCTGACGGAACATGTGTTTTTATACCGTAGCCTATCAGTGCAGTTGATCTTACGTTGTGGGTGGTTAAGTGCATTGCTCAAGTCCACAACGGCACAGTTGTCATTTATCTACATTTTATTGTCTGCCTGCAATAAACATCAGGATTATTGTCTCATCGCTGTGATGTGCTGCATCTCAGGTGGCAGATAGCCTTTTCCCTGACTTGCTTTTCATGTCACTGGACGTTTGGCTCCGGGTCTGATGTCACTGTTTCCCTTCACAGGCACACCAGCCCAGAGAAGTCTCTGTGACATGGCTCCTGGCCATTGACACAAGATCAGCATCTGACACCATTGGAAAAGTTTTGTTAAACTTCACCCAGACTTTATAGCTTCCTGATGGAGTAACAAGTACCTGAACCTCTCTGCATTAAATGTTTCCCTCCACAGGCACACCAGCCCAGACATGAGTTCTGAGCTGGCTTGAGGCCTGTGAGCTGATGGGGCCGAGCTGGCTGTGTGTGGGTCGGTACATGAGCTGGCTGTGTGACAGGAGCTGTGTGTGTGGGTCAATGAGATGACCTGGCTAACTGGTAAGACTGGCTGCACACTGGCTGTTGTGGGTCGAAGCTGGCTGTGTGGGGTCGGTGCAGGAGCTGGGTGTGTGGGTCGGAGCTGGCTGTGTGGGTCAGGAGCTGGCTTTGTAATGGCTGGTGTGGGTCGGTGCAAAAGCAAGCTGGCTTTGTTATTGGATGAAGCTGGCTGGGTGTGGGTCGGTGCAGGTTCCCAGAGGCTTTATAGCTTCCTGATGGAGTAACTGAAGTATGTTGTGAATAATTAATGTGGTTTTAAAACCTACATCTGCATAAAATGCTGGCAAAGTTTCTGCCCACCACTCTGGAGTGCAGAAAAATATCTAGGTCTAGGTCAAGTGGGTCGGTACATGAGCTGGCTGTGTGTGGGTCGGTACATGAGCTGGCTGTGTGTGGGTCGGTGCAGGAGCTGGCTGTGTGTGGGTCGGTGCAGGAGCTGGCTGTGTGTGGGTCGGTGCAGGAGCTGGCTGTGTGTGGGTCGGTGCAGGAGCTGGCTGTGTGTGGGTCGGTGCAGGAGCTGGCTGTGTGTGGGTCGGTGCAGGAGCTGGCTGTGTGTGGGTCGGTGCAGGAGCTGGCTGTGTGTGGGTCGGTGCAGGAGCTGGCTGGCTGTGTGTGGGTCGGTGCAGGAGCTGGCTGTGTGTGGGTCGGTGCAGGAGCTGGCTGTGTGGGTCGGTGCAGCAGCTGGCTGTGTGTTAACCATTGTGATTTATAGAGTGTTTGTCCTCCACCTTGTTTCTTTAGGGAAGAAAGATGTTCCTGCAGGAGCTGGCTGGCTGTGTGGGGGTCAGCTGGCAGGACACTGGCTGTGTGGGTCAGAGCCCATCTGTGGCATCATGGGGACCATTGTGATTTATAGAGTGTTTGTCCTCCACCTTGTTTCTTTAGGGAAGAAAGATGTTCCTCCGTCAGCCAACACCAGACCCATCTGTGGCATCATGGGGACCGTCCGCTTGGTGGCAGGTAGGTCCACAGCCTGACCCAACACTGGACTGGTCCTTGTCACAGGATGTAGGCCTACCACTCGGTGCGTCCCAACAATATCTCCTTTCTCCTGAAGTGTGGAAGCGTTCACTGATTCCCGCAAATCTAAAAGCATTGTGATTGGTTTATGCACAGGCTAGAGAAGGGGTGTCAAACATACAGTCTGCGGGAGGTTTGAGTGAAAAATAGTGTATAAATGATAACAAGCATACATTCATACAGTTTATTGACTTCATTATCTCTCTCGCTAATAATCACAAGACATGAAAGCAAGACAGTCGGGGAGCATCAAAGACCCAGCAGTACTAGAGCCCGAGTGACTTTCAGATCCGTGAAGGGAATTGAACAAGGTCACACTTGGGGAGAAAGGATAGATTATTTGGACATGACGCCCATCTTGTCCTTCAGGATGTACCCCTGTAACTAACACGCGTCACTGTTTTATATGTTGTGCTGACTGACTGTGGTTTCCCCTTTTCACAGGGATGTACCTGATTGTCATTACCAAGAAGAGGAATGTGGGCAGCCTGCTGGGTCACGCTGTGTGGAAGGCAGTGGATTTTGATGTCATTTCCTACAAAAAGACTGTGCTTCACCTCACTGAGGACCAGGTAACAAACACATACACTTTTGGGATATTAAAAAAAAGTATGTGTTTTACACTAGACTACAGTTGGAAACAGAGGTGGAGACAGGCAATTGTGAGAAGAGTGGATGTGGGGTTTAAACCCAGTCTCTGGTGGGGAATGTGATGTGAGAAGAGTGGATGTGGGGTTTAAACCCAGTCTCTGGTGGGGAATGTGATGAGAGAACAGTAGGAAGAGTGGATGTGGGGTTTAAACCCAGTCTCTGGTGGGGAATGTGATGAGAGAACAGTAGGAAGAGTGGATGTGGGGTTTAAACCCAGTCTCTGGTGGGGAATGTGATGTGAGAACAGTAGGAAGAGTGGATGTGGGATTTGAACCCAGTCTGTGGCGTGGAATGTGACCAGCCGGGAGAGTTGCCACTTGACAACGGGTTAGCTACTGGGTGGGGTATTCTTAGAAGTTTTACACTCCCTATTCTAATACTCAACCCAGTCTGCTGGTTCTGGTTCAAACTCTTCCTAGTTACAGTAACTATGGTGCAGCTGACCGACAGTAGCTTTGAACTAGAGGGGACCTAGCTACAGTAACTATGGTGCAGCTAACAGACAGTAGCTTTGAACTAGAGGGGACCTAGCTACAGTAACTATGGTGCAGCTAACAGACAGTAGTGTTGAACTAGAGGGGACCTAGCTACAGTAACTATGGTGCAGCTAACAGACAGTAGCTTTGAACTAGAGGGGACCTAGCTACAGTAACTATGGTGCAGCTAACAGACAGTAGTGTTGAACTAGAGGGGACCTAGCTACAGTAACTATGGTGCAGCTAACAGACAGTAGCTTTGAACTAGAGGGGACCTAGCTACAGTAACTATGGTGCAGCTAACAGACAGTAGTGTTGAACTAGAGGGGACCTAGCTACAGTAACTATGGTGCAGCTAACAGACAGTAGTGTTGAACTAGAGGGACCTAGCTACAGTAACTATGGTGCAGCTAACAGACAGTAGCTTTGAACTAGAGGGGACCTAGCTACAGTAACTATGGTGCAGCTAACAGACAGTAGTGTTGAACTAGAGGGGACCTAGCTACAGTAACTATGGTGCAGCTAACAGACAGTAGCTTTGAACTAGAGGGGACCTAGCTACAGTAACTATGGTGCAGCTAACAGACAGTAGCTTTGAACTAGAGGGGACCTAGCTACAGTAACTATGGTGCAGCTAACAGACAGTAGCTTTGAACTAGAGGGGACCTAGCTACAGTAACTATGGTACAGCTAACAGACAGTAGTGTTGAACTAGAGGGGACCTAGCTACAGTAACTATGGTGCAGGTAACAGACAGTAGTGTTGAACTAGAACTAGGGGACCTAGCTACAGTAACTATGGTGCAGCTAACAGACAGTAGCTTTGAACTAGAGGGGACCTAGCTACAGTAACTATGGTGCAGCTAACAGACAGTAGCTTTGAACTAGAGGGGACCTAGCTACAGTAACTATGGTGCAGCTAACAGACAGTAGTGTTGAACTAGAGGGGACCTAGCTACAGTAACTATGGTACAGCTAACAGACAGTAGCTTTGAACTAGAGGGGACCTAGCTACAGTAACTATGGTGCAGCTAACAGACAGTAGCTTTGAACTAGAGGGGACCTAGCTACAGTAACTATGGTGCAGCTAACAGACAGTAGCTTTGAACTAGAGGGGACCTAGCTACAGTAGTGTCAAATCCAATGTTAGGTAAAATTCCAAGAATTCAATTCCCAATTCTATATTATCCTCAAAACTGGAAATATACCAATTATTTAAAAACAAATCCTCTAGTCAATGTTTGATACTAAGTGCTTTACTGTAACTGGGAAATGTGCAAAAGTAGTGCACTATAAAGGGATTAGGGTGCCATTTGGGACTCGGACAAACTCATTGTAACTGACCCCAGGGAGTTTAGAGATGCACCACAGTCAGAACAACAGCACGTCTGACTAAAGGTCACAGTGAATTGCCTTTTATTGTGGAAAACAGAAGTTGACACATTCTCTTTATTTGATGCGTAAAAAAGAAAGACATTTGCTTTATTAGAATTAGCGGTGACAATTTTTTTTGTTGGTCTAAATGCTTCAAGTGTTTAATACTGTTCGTGGTTCAGCGGAAATTCACTTGGTGTTAGAAACCATGTATCATTTCAAATGGCTCCCTATTTCCAATACAGTGACCAGCCCAAAGGTAGTGCACTATAAAGGGAGTAGGGAACCGTTTGGGACACACTGCTTGAATTGAATGTATTTGGCCGTCAGCCACCCAGAGAGACAACATTCATTGGCAAAAACAGGGGAATAAAGTGCTGACAAAATGCAGGGAAGCAGCTGCAGCCTCGTAGGGGGGGGGGCGAGGAGGGTCAATCTCGTTTGTCCCCCCTTTTAATACCTTGCATCCTCTCTTTCTCTCCTTGTCTTCAGAACACATTGGAGAAGACGTGAGTTTCAAGGTGTAATGTCTCGAGTACAGTGAAAGGCCTTAATCGCAAACTCAAAGCACAATAATGCAATAATTAATAACAATGTATTACTAGAAAAAAAATAACATGAGGAATAAGAAATATGAACTCTCCAAAGAAAGCATACTATATATAGGATATATTTAAAAAGTCAGTTTCAATATCATATTTACATATGCAGGGATACTGGAGTGATGGAGGTAATAATAATATATGCCATTTAGCAGACGCTTTTATCCAAAGCGACTTACAGTCATGTGTGCATACATTCTACGTATGGGTGGTCCCGGGAATCGAACCCACTACCCTGGCGTTACAAGCGCCATGCTCTACCAACTGAGCTACATATGTATAGAGGGAAGGAGACAGGGATACTGGAGTGATGGAGGTAGATATGTATAGAGGGAAGGAGACAGGGATACTGGAGTGATGGAGGTAGATATGTATAGGGGAAGGGGACAGGGATACTGGAGTGATGGAGGTAGATATGTATAGGGGGAAGGGGACGGGGATACTGGAGTGATGGAGGTAGATATGTATAGGGGTAAGGGGACAGGGACACTGGAGTGATGGAGGTAGATATGTATAGGGATATGGGGATGGGGATACTGGAGTGATGGAGGTAGATATGTATAGGGGGAAGGGGACAGGGATACTGGAGTGATGGAGGTAGATATGTATAGGGGTAAGGGGACACTGGGGATACTGGAGTGATGGAGGTAGATATGTATAGGGGAAGGGGACGGGGACACTGGAGTGATGGAGGTAGCTATGTATAGAGGGAAGGAGACAGGGATACTGGAGTGATGGAGGGGGAAGGAGACACTAGATATGTATAGGGGAAGGAAGGGGATACTGGAGTGATGGAGGTAGATATGTATAGGGGGAAGGGGACGGGGATACTGGAGTGATGGAGGTAGATATGTATAAGGGGACGGGGATACTGGAGTGATGGAGGTAGATATGTATAGGGGGACGGGGATACTGGAGTGATGGAGGTAGATATGTATAGGGGGACGGGGATACTGGAGTGATGGAGGTAGATATGTATAGGGGGACGGGGATACTGGAGTGATGGAGGTAGATATGTATAGGGGGACGGGGATACTGGAGTGATGGAGGTAGATATGTATAGGGGGAAGGGGATACTGGAGTGATGGAGGTAGATATGTATAGGGGGACGGGGATACTGGAGTGATGGAGGTAGATATGTATAGGGGGAAGAGGACGGGGATACTGGAGTGATGGAGGTAGATATGTATAGGGGGGGACGGGGAAGGAGATGGAGGGGATACTGGAGTGATGGAGGTAGATATGTATAGGGGGAAGGAGACAGGGACACTGGAGAGATGGAGGTAGATATGTATAGGGGAAGGAGACGGGGACACTGGAGTGATGGAGGTAGATATGTATAGGGGGAAGGAGACAGGGACACTGGAGTGATGGAGGTAGATATGTATAGGGGGAAGGAGACAGGGATACTGGAGTGATGGAGGTAGATATGTATAGGGGGAAGGAGACGGGGACACTGGAGTGATGGAGGTAGATATGTATAGGGGGAAGGAGACAGGGACACTGGAGTGATGGAGGTAGATATGTATAGGGGGAAGGAGACAGGGACACTGGAGTATTGAGGTAGATATGTATAGGGGGAAGGAGACGGGGATACTGGAGTATTGAGGTAGATATGTATAGGGGGAGGGGGACGGGGATACTGGAGTATTGAGGTAGATATGTATAGGGGTAAGGGACAGGGATACTGGAGTGATGGAGGTAGATATGTATAGGGGGAAGGAGACAGGGATACTGGAGTGATGGAGGTAGATATGTATAGGGGGAAGGGGACGGGGATACTGGAGTGATGGAGGTAGATATGTATAGGGGGAAGGAGACAGGGATACTGGAGTATGGAGGTAGATATGTATAGGGGGAAGGAGACAGGGATACTGGAGTATGGAGGTAGATATGTATAGGGGGAAGGAGACGGGGACACTGGAGTGATGGAGGTAGATATGTATAGGGGGAAGGAGACAGGGACACTGGAGTGATGGAGGTAGATATGTATAGGGGGAAGGAGACAGGGATACTGGAGTGATGGAGGTAGATATGTATAGGGGGAAGGGGACGGGGATACTGGAGTGATGGAGGTAGATATGTATAGGGGGAAGGAGACAGGGACACTGGAGTGATGGAGGTAGATATGTATAGGGGGAAGGAGACAGGGACACTGGAGTGATGGAGGTAGATATGTATAGGGGGAAGGAGACAGGGACACTGGAGTGATGGAGGTAGATATGTATAGGGGGAAGGAGACAGGGACACTGGAGTATTGAGGTAGATATGTATAGGGGGAAGGAGACAGGGACACTGGAGTGATGGAGGTAGATATGTATAGGGGGAAGGGGACGGGGATACTGGAGTGATGGAGGTAGATATGTATAGGGGGAAGGGGACGGGGATACTGGAGTGATGGAGGTAGATATGTATAGGGGGAAGGAGACGGGGACACTGGAGTGATGGAGGTAGATATGTATAGGGGGAAGGGGACGGGGACACTGGAGTGATGGAGGTAGATATGTATAGGGGGAAGGGGGGGACACTGGAGTGATGGAGGTAGATATGTATAGGGGAAGGGGACGGGGACACTGGAGTATTGAGGTAGATGCAGTGCTTTCGGAAAGTATTCAGAACCCTTATTCTACATTTTACGTTACAGCATTATTCTAAAAAATGATTTCAATTTTTTTCCTCAATGTACACACAATAGCCCATAATGACAAAGCAACTTTATTTATAATTGTTTTAAATGTCACGAACCGGCTCAAAGCCCGTAACAAAAGGGAGACAACGTGGAGATATATATTTATTAACTAAAGCAACTAAGGAAAATATACAATGGTGTGTGTAATCAGTGAGTATTTTGCATGAATGTGATAATGCAGGGTGTTGAAAGATGCTGTCGCAAACAACCCAAAAACCACCAAGAAACACAACAAAATCCATAAAGGTGTCTGCATGGAGAGAGTCTCCTCCATGAATGGGGAAGTGGTGTATTTATCCTGGGAGACACCGGGCCCAGGTGTGTCTGCATGGAGAGAGTCTCCTCCATGAATGGGGAAGTGGTGTATTTATCCTGGGAGACACCAGGCCCAGGTGTGTCTGCATGGAGAGAGTCTCCTCCATGAATGGGGAAGTGGTGTATTTATCCTGGGAGACACCAGGCCCAGGTGTGTCTGCATGGAGAGAGTCTCCTCCATGAATGGGGAAGTGGTGTATTTATCCTGGGACACACCGAGCCCAGGTGTTTCCCATGTAGCTGACGACCCTCCAAACTCCGCCCACCAGCATCCTAATAAGGAAATAACAGAGAAAATACGGCAGACAAAGTGGGAGGGTCGTCACATAAATGACATTTACTTTCAGACCCTTTACTCAGTACTTTGTTGAGACCTCTTTGACAGCGATTACAGCATCGAGTCTTCTTTGGTATAACACTACAAGCTTGGCACACCTGTATTTAGGGAGTTTCTCCCATTCTTCTCTGTAGATCCGCTCAAGCTCTGTCAAGTTGGATGGGGAGTGACTGCACAGCTATTTTCTGGTCTCTCCAGAGATGATCAATTGGGTTCAAGTCCGACCTCTGGCTGTGCCACTCAAGGGCATTCAGACACTGCATTGTCTTGGCTGTGTGCTTAGGGTCGTTGTCCTGTTGGAAGGTGAACCTTCGCCCCAGTCTGAGGTCCTGAGCACTCTGGAGCAGGTTTACATCAAGGATCTGTCTGTACATTGTTCTGTTAATCTTTCTCTCGATCCTGGCTAGTCTCCCAGTCCCTGCTGCTGAAAAACATCCTCACAGCATGATGCTTCCACCACCATGCTTCACCGTAGGGATGGCATTCAGGCCAAATAGTTCAATCTTGGTTTCATCAGACCAGAGAATCTTGTTTCTCATTGTCTGAGAGTCATTTAGGTGTCTTTTGACAAACTCCAAGTGGGCTGTCTTGTGCCTTATACTGAGGGGCTTTCGTCTGGCCACTCTACCATAAAGGCCTGATTGATGGAGTGCTGCAGAGATGGTTGTCCTTCTGGAAGGTTCTCCCATTCCACCTGATTGGCCATCAGGTTCTTGGTCACCTCTCTGACCAAGGCCCTTCTCCCCCGATTGCTCAGTTTAGCTGGGCGGCCAGCTCTAGGAAGTAGATGTCGACCGATTAATCGGAATGGCAGATTTAATTGGGGACGATTTCAAGTTTTCATAACAATCGGAAATCTGTATTTTTGGGTGCCGATTTTGCAGAATTTTTAAAAATGTTTTTTTTTATACCTTTATTTAACTAGGTAAGTCAGTTAAGAACACATTCTTATTCTGAATGACTGCCTAGGAACGGTGGGTTAACTGCCTTGTTCAGGGGCAGAACGATAGATTTTCACCTTGTCAGCTCGGGGGATCCAATCTTGCAACCTTACAGGTAACTAGTCCAACGCTCCAACCACCAGCCTCTCATTGCACTCCATGAGAAGCCTGCCTGTTACGCGAATGCAGTGGAAGCCAAGGTAAGTTGCTAGCTAGCATTAAACTTATCTTACAAAATCAATCAATCATAATCACTAGTTATAACTACACATGGTTGTTGATATTACTCGTTTATTTAGCGTGTCCTGCGTTGCATATAATCGATGCAACACTGGGGGATGATTTAACAAAAGCGTATTTGCGAAAAAAGCACAATTGTTGGACAACTGTACCTAACTATAAACACCAAAGCCTTTCTTAAAATCAATACCCAGAAGTATATCTTTTTAAACCTGCATATTTAGCTAAAAGAAATCCAGGTTAGCAGGCAATATTAACCAGGTGAAATTGTGTCACTTCTCTTGCGATCATTGCACGCAGAGTCATGGTATATGCAACAGTTTGGGTAGCCTGGCTCAGTGCGAACTAATTTGCCAGAATTGTACATAATTATGACACATTGAATGTTGTGCAATGTAACAAGAATATTTAGACTTAGGGATGCCACCCGTTACATAAAATACCGAACGGTTCCGTATTTCACTGAAATAATAAACGTTTTGTTTTCGAAATTATAGATTCCGGATTTGACCATATAAATGACCTAAGGCTCGTATTTCTGTGTGTTATAATTAAGTCTATGATTTGATAGAGCAGTCTGAGCGATGGTAGGCAGCAACAGGCTCGTAAGCGTTCATTCAAACAGCACTTTCGTGCGTTTTGCCAGCAGCTCTTCGCAAGCACAGCGCTGTTTATGACTTCAAGCCTATCAGCCTCATGGCTGGTGTAACCGATGTGAAATGGCTAGCTAGTTAGCTGGGTGTGCGCTAATAGCGTTTCAAACGTCACTCGCTCTGAGACTTGGAGTAGTTGTTCCCCTTGCTCTGCAAGGACCGCGGCGGCTGTTGATGTGTTCCTGGTTCGAGCCCAGGTAGGTGCGAGGAGAGGGATGGAAGCTATACTGTTACACTGGCAATACTCTAGTTCCTATAAGAACATCCAATAGTCAAAGGTTAATGAAATACAGATGGTATAGAGAGAAATAGTCCTATAAATACTATATTAACTACAACCTAAAACCTCTTACCTTGGAATATTGAAGTCTCATGTTGAAAGGAACCACCAACTTTCATATGTTCTGAGCAAGGAACTCAAACGTTAGCTTTTTTACATGGCACATATTGCACTTTTACTTCTCAAAACACTTTGTTTTTGCATTATTTAAACCAAATTGAACATGTTTCCTTATTTGAGACTAAATTTATTTTTATTTATGTATTATATTAAGTTAAAATAAGTGTTCATTCAGTACTGTTGTAATTGTCATTATTACATATAAATAAAATTAAAAATCGGTTGATTTAATCGGTATCGGCTGTTTTGGTCCTCCAATAGTCGGTATCGGTGTTGAAAAATCATAATCGGTCGACCTCGACTAGGAAGTGTCTTGGTGGTTCCAAACTTCTTCCATTTATGAATGATGGAGGCCATTCTGTTCTTGGGGACCTAAAAATGCAACCTAAATGTGTTGGTACCTTTACCCAGATCTGTGCCTTGACATAATCCTGTCTCAAAGCTCTTACAGACCATTTCTTTGACCTCATGGCTTGGTTTTTGCTCTGACATGCACTGTCAACTGTGTGACCTTATTGACAGGTTGTGTGCCTTTCCAAATAATTTCCAATCAATTTAATTTACCACAGGTGGATTCCAATCAAGTTGTAGGTACATCTCAAGGATGATCAATGGAAACAGGATGCACTTGAATACTAATGTAAGGTATTTCTGTTTTTAAGTTTGAATACATTTTGTAACAATTGAGGCCTTTCTCCGCTTTGTCATTATACATGATCATCTGATCATTTATCACTCCAGTGTTAATCTGCAAAACTGTAATTATTTGCCTACCTCCTCATGCCTTTTTCACACAATGTATATACTCTCTTTTTTTCTACTGTGTTATTGACTTGTTAATTGTTTACTCCATGTGTAACTCTGTTGTCTGTTCACACTGCTATTCTTTATCTTGGCCAGGTCGCAGTTGCAAATGAGAACTTGTTCTCAACTAGCCTACCTGGTTAAATAAAGGTGAAATAAAACATTAAAATAAAATAGGGTATTGTGTGTAGATTGAGGAAATGAATTATTTGAATCCATTTTTGGTCTGTAACATAACAAAATGTGGACAAGGTCCAAGGGTTTGAATACTTTCCCGAATGCACTGTATCTATAAGGGTAAGTTGTCTCGGCAACAGGATATCAGATGGTCAGTATAAATGGTATCTGCATATTATGTGTGAGTGAGAAAGTGGAGTTTGTGTGTAGGGCTGTGTGAATGTGCATAGAGACGGTGCTGAAATGAGAGCGGAGGAACCTTGAACCTTAACCTCCAATACTGTTGAGAAAGAGACGAGCAGAGAGACACATTGAGAATTGCGCACTTCAGGAGTAAAGAGAGATTGTGGAAATAGCCGTAGAGTCATTCATGTCTGTCTTGTCTCTGGCTGTATTCCAAACACTTAAGACACACCCTATCCCCTCAGCCCTCAAATTAAGTGGACACTTCTGATGACGTCTGAGTATACACTTGCAGGGCAAGGGAGGAAGGGATGATTTTATTTTTTACGTGGACCGCCCTTGGCAGGAAGTTAGTCACTCGTTCATCCCGTGATGATTGCGTTTTCAGACACCGGTAGCTTGTGGTTTTATATACGTGTTTTCAGACACCGGTAGCTTGTGGTGGCTTTAAATGCGCTACAGTCAATTATGAGTGTATGTCAACTTATGTTAACTATATAATTATTACGACTGTGTATGCCTACTGTGTGATAGCTAGACAATTAATTAGCTAGCTAATGTTAGCCTGCCTAGCTGGAACTTCTGAAGGACAATGTTGTATTTGTACAATTTCCAAAAGATAATCAAACTATAACATATATATTTACTTTTTTTTTTTACATAGTAGTAACATTTCTAACTTATTTGCATTCCTTTTATTTACACTTGTATGTTGACTTCTCCATGTTGAGATTTTACGTTTCGGCTGACTTAGTGGATGTATAGTCATTGTGAATTGAATTATGGGTAATTTCAGGCCTCGTAGTGAACATAATTGTACACTAACTAACTCTATCAAAAACGAGATATTGAGGGGCGTTTCAAAGTTCCCTTGTTTGGACCTATGTCCAAGATGGTGACGGGGATTCCCCCGAGGGCAAGTGGACGAGGGCGTAAGGCGAGGGCAAGTGGACGAGGTTGTTTTTAAGTGTTTGAAATGCAGATTTTCTCTCTCTCTCTCGCTCTTTCAATTTGCTTTATTGGCATGACTCATCAATGTACATATTGCCAAAGCTTACGTTGGATATTTACAATATGAAAATAATAAGAATCAAAATTGTCAACGGGACATCAGTAACAACAATAACTAAGGGTCAAAATAACCAGACATTTAACAATAACAATAAGCATACAGTAGAGGACATGCTGCCATTTGGGATGAAGGGATCATTGGCAGTTGTGCACCCCGACCTCTATATGCAGTGAACTCTGGGAGAGAGGTGCAGTGGACAAGGTTTAGAATGAAACACATCGACTCAGAGGGCTATTGTGATATGTAAGAGATGATTTCATCCATTTTTTTTTTTTTAAACCACTGGAGTCGCGGCTGAAAAACGACTTCAGAACATCTGTTGCTGTCAATCTGATTCAGATGTATTTCATTTTGGGCTTCTGAGTGGCGTTAGCGGTCTAAGGCACTGCATCTCAATGCTGGTGGCGTCACTATAGACCCTGGTTCGATTCCAGGCTGTATCGCAACCGGCCGTGATTGGGAGTCCCATAGGGTGGTGCGCAATTGGCCCAGCGTCGTTTGGGTTTGGCCGTCATTGTAAATAAGAGTTTGTTCTTAACCGACTTACCTGGTTAAATATTTTTTTTTAAAGGGTTTATTGGTCACCTAGTAAGATTTTCTGTTGAATTTCATATGAAAAGTCCCTGGTTTAACAGCCTCTCCTCACATTTCACACACAGCTCCTACAAAACTGCACTGTCATGTTTGGTGCACATCCAGCTAAAATCAATGTTCTCCCCTTCCTCTCTCTCTCTCTCTCTCTCTCTCTCCAGACGCAAGACAACAAGACATTCCTGTCCATGATTAACAACGTGCTGACTACAGATGGATTCTACTTCTGCACTGACTATGACCTGACCCACACCCTCCAGAGACTGGCCGACGTCAGCCACGACTTCCAGGAGATGAGCCTGCTGGAGAGGGTGAGGGTGAGGGGGGGGGTAGGAGAAAGGGGGTATGGCAATAGGGGAGGGGAGAGAGGGTGAGAAATTACTATTGTTCTTTGTAATAAAGAGAAATCCTAGACTCTACCTAACCCTCTAGGGGCTCTTGTGTAGACTGGAAAGATTGGATCTGAGCCGTATGGCAAACTATCTATCAGAGAGCACGGTGGAGCTACCACCATATTGCTTATAATTCACCCATTCTTGAAGTGAGTATTTTAGGAGCATAACGGTTGTTTTTGGACAGGGCCATAATTTTCTCCTATTGCGCACAGAGCTAGTCAACCATAAAGACTCGGCTCAGAGAGTATCATCCCATTTAGATGATGATGATGATGATGATGATATCCTTCATCTATATTGGAGGAGTGTCACTGGTGTTTGGGCTCCTGCCATTCATGTAAACCACACTAGTCACCTTGCCGTCGTAAACACACATGCACGTCACAGATGCATTTACTCATGTAAACATACACAAACAGATTGCCCTTTTCACCCACTGTTTCAGCTGGGGCATTACTCTGTAGTGCTGAATGTGTGTAGTACCATGGTGTACAGTATATCTTCACTGTCTCCTATACTGAAACCTTTTCTGACTGGTTTTAATGGTGAGAAGAACGTGTGACAGTTTTGAAATGGAACAGGCATTTCTGTCTGTCCATACTGTCATTTCATTGGCCCTGGTCCAAAGTATTGTTTTGTACAGGGAACAAGGTGCCACTGCACAAACTGATGGAGATTCTTTACTGCAGGCTGATTTACATGTTTTTTTTATTTGGGCAAGTCAGTTAAGAACGAATTATTATTTACAATACAAGAAAGAAGCCTGCCCAAAAATAAGAAATATTCCAAAACATGCATCCTGTTTGCAATAAGGCACTAAAGTAATACTGCAGAATATGTGGCAAATAAATGAATTGTATTTCCTGAATACAAAGCATTATGTTTGGGGTAAACACATCACTGAGTAACAGTCTTCATATTTTATGGCTGCATCATGTTATGGGTATGCTTGTCATCGGCAAGGACTAAGATTTTTTAGGATAAAAGGAACGGAATAGAACTAAGCACAGGCAAAATCCTAGAGGATACCCTGGTTGTCTGCATTCCATTAGACACTGGGAGACAATTTCACCTTCCAGCGGGACAATAATCGAAAACTCAAGGCCAGTTCTATACAAATGACTTACCAAGACGACATTGAATGTTCCTAGTTAGTTTTGACATAAATCAATTTGAAAAAACTATTGTCTCATCAATTTGACAGTTGAATACTTATCTAATCAAGAGATTAAGAGATTTTATTTTTCCCCATTAATTACACAATGTTATTTTTTGTTAAAATTAAAAAATAAAAAAGTTTTACTTCGTTTGTTTTGTAGATCGTTGACAAAATGAAATTTGAATCCCACTTTGTAACACAACAGAAGGGTTGTGAATACCTTCCGAAGGCACTGAGGGTTTGATTTTATTGGTTGGTTCTTCTGTTTCTAGGCAGATCAGAGGTTTGTGTGGAATGGAAGCCTCCTGAGAGAGTTCCTTGCACAGCCAGAGGTGAGTGATATGAAGATAACATCACAACCCCCCCCTTGCCTTACAACACATTACACTTGTCCAGTCTTTTTTTTTTTTTTGTTTCTTATTGTAATATACCAGAGGTAAGCGTATTTAGAATATGGACAATATACCATGAACCTTACCCCTCAAATGAACTGTGTTTGAACAGTAGCTATAGATGACCACCGTATTTGTTATTTTTTTCTTTGTTGTTCTACTGTATCCGGTTTTAAATGTAATAGTTGTATTCCTTTTCAGCTCCACAAGTTTGCGATCCCTGTCGTCCATGGTTGTATCCTTTTCACAGCCTTGCTTTGCTCCCACTGATCCGAGTGTAGCAATTATCAGTGGGCCCACATCACTACGCAGAGTTTGAATGGTGTGTCTGAGTGTTCTGAAGAACCAATTTCAACTCGATGCAACTGAAATCATTCCCTCGGACACTTTAGAAAGTCATTACCAGGAGAGAAATCACAACATCCTCTACTTAGAGTACAAGTACAATAACATAATCTACTTAGAGTACAATAACATCCTCTACTTAGAGTACAAGTACAATAACATCCTCTACTTAGAGTACAAGTACAATAACATCCTCTACTTAGAGTACAAGTACAATAACATCCTCTACTTAGAGTACAAGTACAATAACATCCTCTACTTAGAGTACAAGTACAATAACATCCTCTACTTAGAGTACAAGTACAATAACATCCTCTACTTAGAGTACAAGTACAATAACATCCTCTACTTAGAGTACAAGTACAATAACATCCTCTACTTAGTGTACGTCTCAAATGGCACCCTGTCCTTCATATAGTGCGCTACTTTTGACCAGAGCCCTATGTGTCCAGGTCTAAAGTAGTGCTCTAAATCCTCTACTAGGGTGCAACAACATCCTCTATTTGGGACACTGTGTTAGGTACAAGTACAACTCCTGGCAAGTACAACAACATCCTCTACTTAGAGTACAAGTACAACATCATCCTCTACTTAGAGTACAAGTACAACAACATCCTCTACTTAGGTGCTGTAGCTAGTGTTAGGGTAGTGTGAGACTACTTAGAGTACAGAGTACTACTACTTTTGAGAACCCTATGTGTCCAGGTCTTGACCCTGACCCAGTCATCGTGATGAAGCCGTGCCGTGTCAACGGGAAGATCTTCGAATGGATCCTCATCTCCAGGAGGAGCTGCTTCAGGGCTGGGGTCAGGTACTACGTCAGAGGTAAGACACGGGCTGGGGCCCAAACGGCACCCTATTCCCTGTGTAGTGGACCCTGTTCCCTGTGTAGTGGACCCTGTTCCCTGTGTAGGGAACTATACAGGCACCCTATTCCCTGTGTAGTGCACTCTATCGGGAATAGGGTGCCATTTGGGATGCGGACCGAGTACTGTACTGCGCAGCATTACTGGCATGTTGAATCATTAATGGCCCGGTGGACATGCGTAGTCATTCTCTCATTATCATTATTTTGTTTTTCCTCAGGTATCGATTCTGAGGGCCACGCTGCTAACTTTGTGGAGACGGAGCAAATAGTCCTGTACAATGGAGGGAGGGCTTCATTCGTACAGGTGAGTTAGAAAAGTAGGAGACGGTGGACAGGGTAGAAGTAGTTATTGATTAGGCGCATGCCTATTTTTATTTATTTTCTGAAAATGTCTGTTTTCCCTCCACAGACACGAGGCTCCATGCCTTTCTTCTGGTCTCAAAGGCCCAACCTGAAATACAAGCCCAAGCCACTGATCAGCAAGAACACCAATCACGTAAGGGGCTTTTAAATCTTCTGTCCGTTTGTCTTTCTATTCCATTGTCAGTACAACAGGTCAAAGGTCGGGTAAACCCACTCTGTGGATCTTTTGTCTACCAAATCACCAATTGCCTAGTTAAATAAAAGAAATAAAGAAAAAAAAAATTAACATTTTTCTCAATTGTCTTCCTAGATGGATGGTATTCAGAGGCATTTTGACTCCCAGGTCCTCATCTACGGAAAGCAAACCATTCTGAACCTGGTAGGACCCTCCATTATTTAAGCCTCACGATGGCTAAAACTTCACAGCATTGTGAGAGATGGATATAATAAGATGGTGTTCTTCTTCTAGGTCAACCAGAAGGGTTCAGAGAAGCCACTGGAACAAGCCTTTGCCAAGATGGTGTCTGGCATGGAGAACGGCATGATCAAGTGAGAACTAAACACACCTCTCCTGAACACCCATCTGGCTTATTTAAGTGATTTATACCTTCTTTTTTTTTTAGTTCAGGCCTGAGCAACTCTGGTCCTCAAGGTCCTGATTGGTGTCACAGTTTTGTCCCAGCCCCAGCTAACACACCTGACTCCAATAATCACCCGGTCATGATCTACAGTTTAGAATGCAATGTGATTAATCGGCTGTGTTTTGCTTGGGATGATGGGAAATTGTGACCCCCCATATTATTTTTTTGTACCTCAGTATCTCTACTTGCACACCTATCACTCCAGTGTTTAATTGCTAAATTGTAATTATTTTGCCACTATGGCCTATTTATTACCGTACCTTCCTGATCTTACTCCATTTGCACACACTGTATATACATTTTTCTATTGTGTTATATATTTTTTATTATTTTTGTTGTGAATTTTACCCTCTTTTTTTCTCCCCAATTTCGTGGTATCCAATTGTTTTTAGTATCTACTATCTTGTCTCATCGCTACAACTCCCGTACGAGCTCGGAGAGACTAAGGTTGAAAGTCCTCCGATACACAACCCAACCAAGCCGCACTGCTTCTTAACACAGTGCGCATCCAACCCGTGCACCTGGCAACCTTGGTTAGCGCGCACTGCGCCCGGCCCGCCACACTGGTGCGCGATGAGGCTTTCTCTACCGGCCAAACCCTCCTTAACCCGGACGACGCTAGGCCAATTGTGCGTCGCCCCACGGACCTCCCGGTCGCGAACCCAGAGTCTCTGGTGGCGCAGCTGGCGCTGCAGTACAGCAACCTTAACCACTGTGCCAAACTGTATGTTTATTCCATGTGTAACTGTGTTTGTGTCGCAGTTGTAAATCAACTTGTTCTCAACTGGCCTACCTGGTTAAATAAAGGTTAAAAAAAAAAAAGGCCCACCGAGGACTGGAATTTCCCAGGCCTGTTTTTAGATCTAGCACATCCACTCACACAGCCATGTTGTTTCTTCTATTGGCTGCAGGTACGTAGCATTTGACTTCCACAAGGAGTGCAGCAGGATGAGATGGGATCGTCTGAATATCCTGGTGGACAATGTGGCTGAGACACAAGATGAATACAGGTATTACTCTCCATATAGACTCCTTAATTGAATAGCTGCTAGTCTACACCCACAACCATACAAGACTCACGTTCAGTTCCTTATGTTAGGTTCTAATTCTCAGACTAAATAACTCAACGGACACTAGATATTTATTTTACCTTTTTATTTTACTAGGCAAGTCGGTTAAGAACAAATTCTTATTTTCTATGACTGCCTAGGAACAGTGGGTTAACTGCCTGTTCAGGGGCAGAACAACAGATTTGTACCTTGTCAGCTCAGGGGTTTGAACTTGCAACCTTTCGGTTACTAGTCCAACCCTCTGCCGTCCTGATAAGCTTAACCAAGTTTAATTATTCCCAAAGGGTCCTCCTTACATCTATTATGGTTCGACAGGAAGAGTGTAATGGGGTAATAAACCATAATTTCTCCCTTCAGGGGATCTGACCTGACCTCAATCCCCTCATTCGCCTAATCCACAGATGTCCATCCGTTTCCCCTTATATCAACCCTGTGACTTCCTCCCACCGACCCAGCACATTCCAAAGCCATCTGGCTCCTACAGATAACCATTACCTTCAGATGTAAAAAAATAAAATAAAAGTATCTTTCACCCTACATACTATACTTCTGAGTACAACAAATGTTCTAAATTTAACGCAGAATCTAACACTTAGCGAGAGGATGAGCATACGAACATACACGAGTGGCTAGTTAGCTTCCTTTCTACCCGTTTATCGGTCTGTCTTCAGGGTAAAATACCAGTGAGTACATTACAGCAGTCGGTCAATGACTTCTGGATTAACCTCTGGGCAAATGTGTTCAGGTTTGCATCCCAAATGGCACACTATTCCCTACATGGTGCGCCACTTTTGACCAGGGGCCCAAGTCGACAGTCCACTATATAGGGAATAGGGTGACATTACAAATCAAATTGCATTTGTCACCTGCGCCGAATACAACAGGTTCACCTTACAGTGAAATGCTTACTTACCAACAATGCAGTTTTAAGAAAAATACACCCCCCCCCCAAAAAATAAATAAGCGTAACAAATAATTAAAGAGCAGTAGTAAAATAACAATAGCACGGCTATATACAGGGGGATACCAGTCCATGTGCGGGGTCACCGGTATTGAGGTAATATGTACATGTAGAGTTATTAAAGTGACAATAATAACAGAGTAGCAGCAGTGTAAAAGGGGGGTTGCAATGCAAATAGTCTGGGTAGCCATTTGATTAGATGTTTAGGAGTCTTATGGCTTGGGGGTAGAAGCTGTTTAGAAGCCTCTTGGACCTAGACTTGGCGCATTGGTACCGCTTTCTGTGCAGTAGCAGAGAGAACAGTGGCTGGAGTCTTTGACCATTTTTAGGGCCTTCCTCTGACACCGCCTGGTACTGAGGTTCTGGATGGCAGGAAGCTTGGCACAAGTGTTGTACTAGACCGTACACGCTACTCTCTGTAGTGCCTTGTGGTTGGAGGCCGAGCAGTTGCCGTACCAGGCAGTGATGCAACCAGTCAGGATGCTCTCGATGGTGCAGATGTTGAACCTTTTGAGGATCTGAGGACCCATGCCTCCTGAGGGCAATAGGTTTTGTTGTGCCCTCTTCATGACTGTCTTGGTGTGCTTGGACCATGTTAGTTTGTTGTTGATGTGGACACCAAGGAACTTGAAGCTCTCAACCTGCTCCACTACAGCCCCGTCGATGAGAATGGGGGGTGTGCTCAGTCTTCCTGTAGTCCACAATAATCTCCTTTTTCTAGATCACGTTGAGGAAGAGGTTGTTGTCCTTGCACCTCACGGCCAGGTCTCCACTGTGTCATCATCAAACTTTAATTATGGTGTTGGAGTCGTGCCTGACCGTGCAGTCATGAGTGAACAGGGAGTACAGGAGGGGACTGAGCACGCACCCCTGAGGGGCCTCTGTGTTGAGGATCAGCGTGGCAGACGTATTGTTACCTACCCTTACCACCAGTGGGCAGCCCGTCAGGAAGTCCAGGATCCAGTTGCAGAGCGAGTTGTTTACTCCCAGGGTCCTTAGCTTAGTGATGAGCTTTGAGGTCACTAGGGTGTTGGAACGCTGAGCTGTAGTCAATGCATAGAATTCTCACGCAGGTGTTCCTTTTGTCCAGGTGGGAAAGGGCAGTGTCGAGTGCAATAGAGATGGCATCATCTGTGGATCTGTTGGGGCGGTATGCAAATTGGAGTGGGTTTAGGTGTTGAGCCATGACCAACCTTTCAAAGCATGTCATGGCTACAGAAGTGAGTGCAATGGGTCGGTAGTCATTTAGGCAGGTGACCTTAGCGTTCTTGGGCACAGGGACTATGGTGGTCTGCTTGAAACATGTTGGTATTAGACTCAGTCAGGGACAGGTTGAAAATGTCAGTGAAGACACTTGCCAGTTGTGTACCCCAGAGCATGCGCTGCCCATCTTGGTAATCCATCTGGCCCCGCGGCCCTGTGAATGTTGACCTGTTTAAAGGACTTACTCACATCGGCTACGGAGTGTGATATCACACAGTCATCCGGAACAGCTGATGCTCTCCTGCATGTTTCCGTGTTACTTGCCTCGAAGTGAGCATAGAAATAATTTAGCTCGTGTCACTGGGCAGCTCGCGGCTGTGCTTCCCTTTTTGTAGTCTGTAATTTGCAAGCCCTGCCACATTCGACGAGCGTCGGAGCCGGTCTAGTACATTTTGGGATTCACCCCTAACCTTGTCTTGTGAATTATAAACCCTCTGTCTCCCTGCAGCAGAGGGGTAGTTGGTGTCCCAACATTACAGTGCTGTTACTGGCTCTGTGGATATGTGTTCTCCTGACTCCTCTGTTGTCTGTCTGTGCAGCTACTTTCTGGTCGACACGGAGGGGAAGGTGTTGTCCCAGCAGAAGGGGACGTTCCGCAGTAACTGCATGGACTGTCTGGACCGCACCAACGTCATCCAGAGCATGCTGGCCCGCCGTTCCATACAGTCCCAGCTACAGGTAGGAAGTCTCCCAGAGCTGGCCCACCACTCCATACAGTCCCAGCTACAGGTAGGAAGTCTCCCAGAGCTGGCCCACCACTCCATACAGTCCCAGCTACAGGTAGGAAGTCTCCCAGAGCTGGCCCACCACTCCATACAGTCCCAGCTACAGGTAGGAAGTCTCCCAGAGCTGGCCCACCACTCCATACAGTCCCAGCTACAGGTAGGAAGTCCCCCAGAGCTGGCCCACCACTCCATACAGTCCCAGCTACAGGTAGGAAGTCCCCCAGAGCTGGCCCACCAGTCCACCCAGAGCTACAGTCCCAGCTACAGGTAGGAAGTCCCCCAGCTGGTCACAGTCCCAGCTACAGGTAGGAAGTCCCCCAGAGCTGGCCCCACTCCATACAGTCCCAGCTACAGGTAGGAAGTCCCCAGAGCTGGCCACCCACCCAGCTACAGGTATACAGTCCCAGCTACAGGTAGGAAGTCCCCCTGAGCTGACCCGCCACTCCATACAGTCCCAGCTACTGGTGTGTGGGTGTTACACTTAAACTGAGGGATCCTTTACTGCCGACTGTAACTTGTACATTCCCAGCTACAGGTAGGAGCTAGGAGGGTTGCACTCATTATCACTTGAAAAAATAAAAACCTGCCCACCGCTCTGCAGTAGTTTTCACAACTCATTATCACTTGACAGATACTCCGCGACCAGGCAGAGTACCTCAAACCCCTTTGTTTCACACACTGTGGGAGTTATCATTCTGACAGTTAAAGAAGAGAAGCAACTTAAGAAAGTTAGAGGTGAGAGGCAGAGTTGAACCAAGGGTTGAACAAAGACAACTAGCTACTGTTTCCCACAGTTGAATAACTTACTATTGACCGTATTCTTTTAGAGAAAAATATGAATGACTGAGCCCTGACCCTTGTTCCCTACCCTATCCCCTTCTAAATTGACTTATGTATGCTTGTTTGGTGGTTGTCCACAGAGGATGGGTGTCCTGCATGTGGCCCAGCGGATTGAGGAACAGGCCGATTTTGAGAAGATCTACAAGAATGGTAAGTGGGTCCCGCCCCTCTACAACCCAACACGCTGCAGCATTTTATCCCAGGGCTACCGCTAACCCTGGGTTAAGCTCAGCCCAGGGCTACCGCTAACCCTGGGTTAAGCTCAGCCCAGGGCTACCGCTAACCCTGGGTTAAGCTCAGCCCAGGGCTACCGCTAACCCTGGGTTAAGCTCAGCCCAGGGCTACCGCTATCCCTGGGTTAAGCTCAGCCCAGGGCTACCGCTAACCCTGGGTTAAGCTCAGCCCAGGGCTACCGCTAACCCTGGGTTAAGCTCAGCCCAGGGCTACCGCTAACCCTGGGTTAAGCTCAGCCCAGGGCTACCGCTATCCCTGGGTTAAGCTCAGCCCAGGGCTACCGCTATCCCTGGGTTAAGCTCAGCCCAGGGCTACCGCTATCCCTGGGTTAAGCTCAGCCCAGGGCTACCGCTAACCCTGGGTTAAGCTCAGCCCAGGGCTACCGCTAACCCTGGGTTAAGCTCAGCTCAGGGTTACCGCTAACCCTGGGTTAAGCTCAGCTTTTAAGTGTCATATGAGGTTGATCTGTCTAGTCTGTCACACTGCTCTGCTCACTAACAATGTCTTGTCTGTTTTCTGTGATAGCTTGGGCTGACAATGCCAATGCATGCGCCAAACAGTACGCTGGTACGGGAGCCTTGAAGACTGACTTCACCAGGTATAGAAATGTGTGTGGGTGTGCTGCTGACCTTTGAACTATACAGTGCCTTGAGATATTTTCTATAACCCCTTGGACTTTTTCAAAATTTTGTTGTGTTACAGCCTGAATTTCAAATGGATTAAATTGAGATGTTGTGTTATTAGCCTACACACAATAACCCATCATGTCTAGGTGGAATTATGTTTTTTGACATCTTTACAAATTAATTAAAAAACAAAAATTTGAAATGTCAAGTATTTGTTATGTTATGGCAACCCTAAATAAGTTCAGGAGTAAAAATGTGCTTAACAAGTCACATAATATTTTGCATGGATTCATTCTGTGTGAAATAAGTGTTTTTTAACATGATTTTTTTAATGACTACCTCATCTCTTTACCCCACACATACAATTATCTATAAGGTCCCTCAGTCGAGCAATGAATTTCAAACACAGATTCAACCACAAAGACCAGGCATGTTTTCCAATGCCTCACAAAGAAGGGCACCTATTGGTAGATGTGTTAAAAAAAAAAAGCAGACACTGAAAATCCCTTTTGAGCGGTGAAGTTATTAATTACATTTTGGATGAAGTATCAATACACCCAGTCACTACAAAGATACAGGAGTCCTTCCTAACTCAGTTGCTAGAGAGGAAGGAAACTGCTCAGGGATTTCATCATGAGGCCAATGGTGTATTTAAAACACTTAATGTTTAATGGTTGTGATATGAGAGAACTGAGGAGGGATCAACATTGTAGTTATTCCACAATAATAACCTAATTGACAGTGAAAAGGAAGCCTGTACAGAAAAGATATATTCCAAAATATGCATCCTGTTTGCAACTAGGCACTAAAGTAATACTGCAAAAATAATGGCAAAGAAATTAACTATGTCCTGAATACAAAGTATTATGTTTGGGGCAAATTTAATAAAACACAGAGTACCACTCTCCATATTTTAATTCATATTGGTGGCTGCATCATGTTATGGGTATGCTTGTAATTGTTAAGGACTGGGGAGTTTTTCAGGATAGAAAAAATTTACGGAATGGAGCTAACCACAGGCAAAATCTGGTTGTCTGCTTTCCACCAGACACTGGGAGATGAATTCACCTTTCAGCACGTCAGTAACCTAAAACACAAAGCCAAATCTACACTGGAGTTGCTTACCAAGACAGTGAATGTTCCTGAGTGGCCGAGTTACAGTTTTGACTTAAATCTACTTGAAAATCTATGGCAAGACCTGAAAATGGTTGTCTAGCAACGATCAACAACCAATTTTGACAGAGCTTGAAGAATTGAAAAAAATAATGGGAAAATGTTACACAATCTCGGTGTGGGAAGCTCTTAGAAACTTACCCAGAAACCCTCACAGATGATTCTACAAAGTATTGAATGGGCTGTTGTGTGCCGATGGGTGAGATAAAAACATAGATTTAATCCTTTCAGAATTCAGGCTGTAACACAACAAAATGTGTAATAAGTCAAGGGGTATGAATACTTTCTGAAGGCACTGTATGTGTAACGGATGTGAAACGGCTAGCTTAGTTAGCGGTGGTGCTGGTGTAACTGATGTGAAACGGCTAGCTTAGTCAGCGGTGGTTCGCGCTAAATAGCGTTTCAATCGGTGACGTCACTTGCTCTGAGACCTTGAAGTAGTAGTTCCCCTTGCTCTGCAAGGGCCGTGGCTTTTGTGGAGCGATGGGTAACGATGCTTCGTGGGTGACTGTCGATGTGTGCAGAGGGTCCCTGGTTCGCGCACGGGTATGGGCGAGGGGACGGTCTAAAGATATACTGTTACATATACAGGCCTGGATGTCGATGTGCTGCTGACATCTGAAATGTGTGTGTGTGTGTGTGTGTGTGTGTGTGTACTATGTTGTTTAGTTTGTATATGTATATGTATATGTATATGTATATGTATGGTATGTATATGTATATATATGTGTATATCGTATATATATGTATATATATGTATACATATATGTATATGTATATATATGTATACATATATGTATATGTATATGTATACATATATATATGTATATGTATATGTATACATATATGTATGTATATGTATACATATATGTATGTACATATATATATGTATGTACTATATATATGTATGTACATATATATATGTATACATATACATATGTATATATATGGTATATATATGTATACATATGTGGTATATATTCTACATATGTATATATATGTATACATATACATGTATATATATGTATACATATACATATGTATTATATGTATACATATACATATGTATATATATGTATACATATACATATGTATATATATGTATACATATATGTATGTAGATACGTATATGTATATATACATATATACATATATGATACATATACATATACATATATATATATATTATACATATATATATACATATACATATATATACATTATACTATATCACATACATTATATACACATATACATATATATACACATACGTGTATATGTGTATATATATGTATATTGTGTATATGTGTATGTTATTGACAGTGTGTTATTTCACATATACATATATATACACATATACATCCTACGTGTATATGTGTATATATATATATGTGTGGTGTATATATGTGTGTGTGTATATGTGTGTTATTTCCTGTGTCCTATATTGGTGAGTATATATATGTTGATATATACATATATACATATATGTATAGTACATGTATACATATATGTTATTATATATGTATGTATATATGTATATATATATGTATACGTCCTATACATATATGTATGTACATATATATATGTATATATATGTATACATATATGTATGTACATATATGTATATGTATAGTATATATACATATATACATATATGTATGTACATATATATATGTATTTCATATACATATACATCACATATATATATATATACACATATACATATATATATACATATACATATATATACACATATACATATATATACACATATACATATATATACACATACGTGTATATGGGAGTGTGTAGTATGTGTATAGTGTGTGTGTATATTGTATGTCTCGTGTGTGGAGAGTGTGTGTGTGTATATGTATATATATATGTGTGTGTGTATTTCCTATATATATGTGTGTGTGTATATGTATATATATGTGTGTGTGTATATGTATATATATATATGTGTGTGTGTATATGTATAGTGTGTGTATATTGATATATATATATGTGTGTGTGTATATGTATATATATATATGTGTGTGTGTATATGTATATATATATATGTGTGTGTGTATATGTATATATATATATGTGTGTGTGTATATGTATATGTATATATGTGTGTGTGTATATGTATATATGTGTGTGTGTATAGTGTATATATTTATATATGTGTGTGTATATGTATATATATATATATATGTGTGTGTATATGTATATGTGTGTATATATGTGTGTTATTGGATGTCTACTATGCTTGTTTAGTTTGGAGGTCAACTGTTGGTTGTGTGGCTTCAATTTGAGGTCACCTTTTCTTTCATTTCTATGCAAACTGTCTAGGCACTATCTGGTTGGTAGATCATGTCTGTATGGCCATGAGATGTGGATGGTGGTTATTTCTCCTTCGCCTGTCATTTAGTTTTGCTACGTGGACATTATGGTAGACAGCCTGACTACTTGCTTGTTGGTGACTTGACAGTGTCTGTTATTGATGGTTGGTATTTCTTGTCCTCGTTGGGAAAGTTGACAGTATGTGTTATTTCTTGTCCTTCATCAGGACAGGGAAGAGGACCCAGATGGGTCTGGTGATGGACGGCGTGAACTCTGCCATCCGTTACTACAAGAATAACTTCTCGGACGGCTTCAGACAAGTATGTCTGATTTTTTTCAATTTTAAAAGGCCTAGAAAAATGATACATTTTGACCTACATAAGGTAGGAATAATGTATTACTGTCGGATATTTGCTGTGTAGTTGGACCAATTTCCTGCTTAAGACCAATATTGTTTTCCTCAAATCATCATTTTAGAAAAACATCATCATTGTTCATCCATGTGTTTTAGTGAGACGTGGAGTTATTTCGCTGTGTTTTTGTTGTCACCCCTTTATTGCTTAAAAAGGACTGTGTTGTCTCCAGGATTCCATTGATTTGTTCCTTGGAAACTACGCTGTTGATGAAACGGACAGACCAACTCCACTCCGCATTCAAAAGGACTGGAAGTTCCTCACGGTCAGTTGCCTCTCTCCAACTCACAGTAGTAATGGGGATGTATCATGGTCAGAAGTGAGGAGAGAGAGGCCTTTTTGGGATGTCCTGGCACCAGTCAGAATGTCCAGACTGTTTTGTGATTCACGTTACATGACGTCGTCTCTGATCTTCTCTCCTCCATTTATTTGTATTATTATTTTTTTAAATATTGAGTTTTGCTTTCCACCCCAAACTATGAGTAATGTATTTTTGTTGTCTTTTGTCTTGCAGCTTCCCATCATCATGGTGGTAGCATTCTCCATGTGTATCATCTGCCTCCTCATGGCTGGTAAGAAAACACCCACCTGACAACCACTTGTCTAAAGGAACATTCTAGACTTAACTTTTAGCTCTGTTAACCTCAGGACACAGTTTGTTCAGTTTGTGTCCTTAACAATTTGGTGTGATCTCCGTTCACACAAATGTATATATTTATAGTCTCTGACAAGTTTCCCCCCCCTCTCTCTCTCCATCTTTGTATCCTTGATATTTGTCCGTCTCTGACGAGTGGTGTCCCTCTCTCTTTCCCAGGTGACACGTGGACTGAGACCCTGGCCTATGTGTTGTTCTGGGGCACTGCTGCCGCCGTCACCGCTGCTGTCATCGTCTTCAACGGCCGTGACTTTGTGGACGCCCCCAAACTGGTGCAGAAAGAGAAGATGGACTGAACGTGTGTGTGTGTGTGGAAAACAGCTCGGCCCAGCGGACTCCTAATACCTCTTCATCTTCATCCAACTCTTCTTCCTCCTGGCTGCTTGAGGCTCGGACACTGTACTGACCTGCTCTCCACACTATCCTCCTAGGATGCGTCCCAAATGGCACCCTATTCCCTATATAGTGCACTGGAATAGGGTTCCATTTGGCACATCGCCCTATGGTTTCTATAGGGGTTTCTACTCTGACCCAGAACTCCTGTTTATCAGGCAGCATACCTACTGAAGCCGCTCTGAACTCTACAGTCTCCCATCAGTCTGTCCTCCTTTACTTCCTTCCTATCCCACATTCCTTAGATCATGGTGTGTACTAATGATGTTTAATATCTCTGTTGGACAAGGCTGGTCTACAGTCGGTCAACCTCGGATGGTTTAACCACTTTGAAGGCACCACACAGTAATGGCTATTACAGAGGTCTCTCAGAAAACGTTTTGATGGCACTTTAGTGAATTGCAGCGTAATTCTTCATTTTTCATGAAAGCAACTTTTAATAACAAGACGATATTCAATATTCTTGTTATACATTACTGAATGGTTTCTTTGGTTTAACTTTTCTGTTTACTGTAATTCAAATGCAATGTATTTTTAAACTACAGAGAAACTGTTGGCACTATAACATGCACTATAATGACTGGGGTACTTTGTTTGGAAAGAACATGTTTTGGTTGTTCTCTTGAATGTAATATGCCTTTGCTATACTACTAGTTTAAAGAACACACGTGTGTGTATATATCTAAACTAGCTAGTTCTCCTAGAGACTAATGATGTGGGGGGGGGAGAATGTATTCCTACTATGTACATGAATCATGCAAAATATTTATGAATTCTATTTTTAAGTAAAAGGATTCTTGCTTAGCTTACCATATGTTTTTGTTGCATTCTGGGTAAACATGAAATAAGTTGCACATGGTATGTGATCTGAGAGGTGGGAGATGTTGTTCATTCATTGTTGGTAATTAGGGTAGTCACTATACCATAGTTCTGCCATAACCTTGACTTGTCATTGTTTTCTAGTTTACTTCTCACAGTATTTAGGGATTGTTATGCTCCAGATAAAGAATTTAATTTACATTTAATTGAATTTAAAACTACACTTTAGACCTGCCTTACAAGCTTGGCCCCCTCCATGATTTGAGGGGGTGGACATAACAAGGAATGGTTATCGTGAATATGATTTCTCCTCTTAATGGGTTTTGGGATTTTCCTCTCTTCAATAGATTTGTTTTGTGGACAGTTTGTTGCAATGCCTTTGTCTACTTTCCTGTTTTGGATGATTTCTATCTTGTATATGCAGTGTTGAGCACTTATTCTAAATACAGAAGTGGAGGTCACAGGGCGTAAAATATTTTACAACATCAGTACAATTCCATTGTTCCTTTTAGAATACAACAATACAATCTGCCAGTGATTTACTGCAACATTTTAAAGTTAACTTAGAATTTATTAGTTAATATACTTGAACTAATATTTCTTCAAGCTAGGCAGTGGTAACTACTAAGGAGGGAGGACCAACTCAAGCCTGTCTACTGTTGTGTCCATGAACATATCCTTGTAATTATATATATATATACTGTATATTTTACAATGAGATTGTATGCTGAGCACTTATTTGCAGAGTCTATACTAAATGTAAAGATCACGCAGTGATGTATTTATTCCTTTTTTTATCTGGATGACAATTTAATGATCTTTTGTGAGTCAACAACCACATTTTAAATGTGTATGATTTGCATGGTGAATATTTTTGCTTATACGGGGATTGGAAAGAATCTTGGGCTTATGTTTTGAATATTTATCTCAAGACACTGGAGGTTGGTAGCACCTTTATTAATTCGGGAGGACGGGCTTGTTGTAATGAGGGTAATGGTACTTGATGCCGTTCCACCCATTATGATGAGCCTACTTCCCCCTCAGCAGCCTCCACTGTTCTCAGAATATGAATGCATTTTGGAATATGGTTGTTTTTATGAATGCATTAATAGTGGATGATCTTCTTTTCTCCATCGCCATTCCTTTGTTGGTATTCAAAACCCTGAATGTTCCCATATGACCATAATACATGTAACTGGGCTGTGATGTAGCCTGGTCCCAGATGTGTTTGTGCCATCATGCCATTCCTTGTCATGACAAATCAATGAGTGACATGGAGTTGGCATGATAGCACAAAGAGACTGGAACCCAGGATAGCCACGAAGACCCTGGCCAGTATATCAACTGACTGAGGTTAGTTGTAGACTTAAAAAAAAAAAAAACATTTTTGTAAGTGGTGGGCTGTTTACTATGAAACTCGATCTTAATTGGTTTACCAGAAGAAAGGCCATGTTCCCAGTAGGTGCGCTAAAAGATCATAGACATGACTATTGAATAAAAATATCCAAGTACTGCCACTGGCAAGGACATGTTACTGAGTGGTTCAGGGGTATGACAGGATCAGTAGCTTGCTACAGTAATTTGATGGTCAAATTTGACATGATTATACTTATATCCAATCAGATGGAATAAAGCAAACAACACTATAGTGAATGATGTAAGATCTAACTGTGCTATTTCATCATGAATATACTCGAATAGGTAATCCTACCTATCCCTAGCCCAATACTGGACTACATGAGCTTAACATTACTCCTCAGGCTTAGTTCAAGCACCTTACATGTTCTGTTTAAAGGGCGAATTGGCTATGGTGCCAAAACAGCCAAATACTCCCTCTAAACCTGACTCGATTCACAATTGCGGTACGGTTCTAGAAACAAATCCCTTCAAAATAATTTCAACAAATGCAAAATACACACGTACTGTAGACTGTTTAACCGGTTGCAGCCAACAGTTTCAGTTACAAGCTTGTGGCGTCTGTCGTCCGTTTACGCACAGGTGTTCGGAGACGCAGATAGCTAATTAGCACAGGTAGTCCACTCTGTCTTCCATCTGTAACATGGTCAGTAAGAACCCTAATCGTGTAAAGGTATCAATTCAACCTTTGGTTTTTTGACAATTATTTCTCGCTGATATGAAAGATAAGGTCCTTAAGCTTCCAAAATCATATTGCATGCGATCCATGTTAATGTTCAGACCGGGCGTCGCGGTTGTTAACAATCCCCCCCCCACACACACACACACACACACAGATAACTCCTTTGCCCAATAAACCTTGTGTAATTGAACTGAGTCACGATTTAGGGGCAACATTTCCCCCAATGTCCTAGAACTAGGTAATGAGCTTGCTGTAAATTAAACTGTTAACTGACACATTATTCCCTACTTATTTGATCCCACGTAAGAGGTTTATGGATGAGATGAGTTTTACGCATGCGCAGAAACGTAATTTCTCTGTCGCTTCCGACACGTACAAAGAGGTTGTCATTTAAAGGGTTCACAGCTCACTTGTATGTTAAGAAAAGCTTTTTTTAAATTTATTTTACAAATTCAGGTCCAAAACATGAGCACACTATGGATGGGAAACGTGAGTATCGAACCATTTCAGTCGATATATTTTTTTTAATACTTTCTGCTTATTTACCAGCATACTGACGTTATTTGGTTAGCTAGTTAACGTTAGGCGGCTACATACAGAACGTTAAGCGGCTACATGCAGAACGTTAGGCGGCTACATACAGAACGTTAGGCGGCTACATACAGAACGTTAGGCGGCTACATACAGAACGTTAGGCGGCTACGTGCAGAACGTTAGGCGGCTACATACAGAACGTTAGGCGGCTACGTACAGAACGTTAAGCGGCTACGTACAGAACGTTAGGCGGCTACATACAGAACGTTAGGCGGCTACATACAGAACGTTAGGCGGCTACATACAGAACGTTAGGCGGCTACATACAGAACGTTAGGCGGCTACATACAGAACGTTAGGCGGCTACATACAGAACGTTAGGCGGCTACATACAGAACGTTAGGCGGCTACATACAGAACGTTAGGCGGCTACGTACAGAACGTTAGGCGGCTACGTACAGAACGTTACATACAGAACGTTAAGCGGCTACGTACAGAACGTTAGGCGGCTACGTACAGAACGTTTGGCGGCAGAACGTACGCGGCTACAGAACGTTAGCGGCTACGTTAGGCGGCTACAGAACGTTAGGCGGCTACATACAGAACGTTAGGCGGCTACATACAGAACGTTAGGCGGCTACGGCTATACAGAACGTTAGGCGGCTACTACATACAGAAGGTTAGGCGGCTACATACAGAACGTTAGGCGGCTACATGCAGAACGTTAGGCGGCTACATACAGAACGTTAGGCGGCTACATACAGAACGTTAGCGTTAGGCGGCTACGTGCAGAACGTTAGGCGGCTACATACAGAACGTTAGGCGGCTACATACAGAACGTTAGGCGAAGGCTACATACAGAACGTTAGGCGGCTACATGCAGAACGTTAGAACGAACGTTAGGCGGCTACATACAGAACGTTAGGCGGCTACATGCAGAACGTTAGGCGGCTACATACAGAACGTTAGGCGGCTACATACAGAACGTTAGGCGGCTACATACAGAACGTTAGGCGGCTACATACAGAACGTTAGGCGGCTACTTGCAGAGAACGTTAGGCGGCTACATACAGAACGTTAGGCGGCTACATACAGAACGTACATACAGAACGTTAGGCGGCTACATACAGAACGTTAGGCGGCTACGTAGAACAGACTTGCAGAACGTTAGGCGGCTACATACAGAACGTTAGGCGGCTACATACAGAACGGTTACATACAGAACGTTAGGCGGCTACGTACAGAACGTTAGGCGGCTACGTACAGAACGTTAGGCGGCTACGTACAGAACGTTAGGCGGCTACGTACAGAACGTTAGGCGGCTACGTACAGAACGTTAGGCGGCTACGTACAGAACGTTAGGCGGCTACGTACAGAACGTTAGGCGGCTACATACAGAACGTTAGGCGGCTACATTTTTTTATTTCACCTTTATTTAACCAGGTAGGCTAGTTGAGAACAGGTTCTCATTTGCAACTGCGACCTGGCCAAGATAAAGCATAGCAGTGTGAACAGACAACACAGAGTTACACATGGCGTAAACAATTAACAAGTCCATAACACAGTAGAAAAAAAGGGGCAGTCTATATACAATGTGTGCAAAAGGCATGAGGAGGTAGGCAAATAATTACAATTTTGCAGATTAACACTGGAGTGATAAATGATCAGATGGTCATGTACAGGTAAGAGATATTGGTGTGCAAAAGAGCAGAAAAGTAAATAAATAAAAACAGTATAAAAACAGTATGGGAATGAGGTAGGTGAAAATGGGTGGGCTATTTACCAATAGACTATGTACAGCTGCAGCGATCGGTTAGCTGCTCGGATAGCTGATGTTTGAAGTTGGTGAGGGAGATAAAAGTCTCCAACTTCAGCGATTTTTGCAGTTCGTTCCAGTCACAGGCAGCAGAGTACTGGAACGAAAGGCGGCCAAATGAGGTGTTGGCTTTAGGGATGATCAGTGAGATACACCTGCTGGAGCGCATGCTACGGATGGGTGTTGCCATCGTGACCAGTGAACTGAGATAAGGCGGAGCTTTACCTAGCATGGACTTATAGATGACCTGGAGCCAGTGGGTCTGGCGACGAATATGTAGCGAGGGCCAGCCGACTAGAGCATACAAGTCGCAGTGGTGGGTGGTATAAGGTGCTTTAGTGACAAAACGGATGGCACTGTGATACATGCAGAACGTTAGGCGGCTACGTGCAGAACGATAGGCGGCTACGTGCAGAACGTTAGGCGGCTACGTACAGAACGTTAGGCGGCTACGTACAGAACGTTAGGCGGCTACGTACAGAACGTTAGGCGGCTACGTACAGAACGTTAGGCGGCTACGTACAGAACGTTAGGCGGCTACGTACAGAACGTTAGGCGGCTACGTACAGAACGTTAGGCGGCTACGTATATAACGTTAGGCGGCTACGTACATAACGTTAGCTAACTGACTTGGTTTATTAGTGCTAACTTGATGCAGCTGGTACTGCATTTTGACACCTAATTAAGTAGCTAAACGCAGTCTTTATAATAGTTGCAGGTGACGTGTGGTAGTTAATTTATATCTAAGTTAACATGTTATGATAACGTTTTACTGTGTTTGTTTTGGTAGTTGGAGCCCTACATGGACGAGAAGTTCATAACCCGAGCCTTCGGCACCATGGGGGAGTTGGTGGTGAGTGTACGGATTATACGCAACAAGATGACTGGGTGAGTGGTTTTTCCGCCTAAAGTTAGTGCGTTTGACCTGAAAGTGTAGATCCGGTAACGTTAGTGCGTTTGACCTGAAAGTGTAGATCCGGTAACGTTAGTGCGTTTGACCTGAAAGTGTAGATCCGGTAACGTTAGTGCGTGTGACCTGAAAGTGTAGATCTGGTAACGTTAGTGCGTGTGACCTGAAAGTGTAGATCTGGTAACGTTAGTGCGTGTGACCTGAAAGTGTAGATCTGGTAACGTTGTCAACATTTGTGTGGCTATTTATTGCAGCTATGACAATGTGTATATCTGGTAACGTTAGTGCGTGTGACCTGAAAGTGATTTAGATGCAAGTGGCTGTTCCACTGGTTGTCATAAGGTGTATGCATTTGTGTGGCTATTTATTGCAGCTATGACAATGTGTAATTAGCCAGGACAAACCTTTTTAAACATTTTCACTGATATAGTTGATAGCAGGTTTTGGGCTCATTCAGTAATTTTTTTCCCCCTGATAAAGTAGATTCCTGTTGAAAAAAGTACAGTTTATATTGCTAAATATACATTGAAAATTATAATTTAGTTGCTTCCTGTTGTCATGGCTTTTTGATATATGGCGGAGTGTCAAAACACCGGTTTAGCTGAACAAATTCACAATCAGTATGCTGAAATAAATTGTGATATTTTGAAGACCAATACATAAATTCCTCCCTACAGACGTCACACTTTTGTTCAGATTACTTGTATTTTGCTAAACTAGTACCTTCTAAACTGGTTCAAATCCCAGAGCCGACTAGGTTAAAAATCTTTCTGTGCCCTTGAGCAAGGCACTTAACCCTGATTATATGTCGGCTGTAAGACTCTCTGGATAAGAGCTTCTGCTAAATGACCTAAATGTAATGAACTTGGGTATACTACATCTATCTGTTTATAGATGACGACCTGTAATAGCCATTTATCAAGTTCTATATCCGGGAAGATTATTTTTGGTAGATGGCCAATACGGAGAAGGAAACGCAAACATTTGTTTTGACTGGATAATTTAAACGAATAACCACCTCACATCGGTTTCTAAATAGAGGCAGGGGTTGGGTTTCTTTTAAATAAATGATAGTTTAACTCTCAAATCCATTAATTCATGTGAGACCAGAGACCTTTTTTTATAGGAGCAAAAATGTCCAAAGCATCACTTACACTTACCGTAAGTGCTCCGGTGCGATTGAAGGCTCCCGTTGCGATTGAAGGCTCCCGTTGCGAGACTAGCGTGGCATACTTCTTCAGACTGGTATGTCTGTCAAAGAACAGGAAGTTACCAAACTACAGAAGATGTGGTTTTTGACAATGGGTTTATGGGATTGCTAGTAATTTGTAAACAATGACTCATTCCTTTTAAGTGAGTACCATTCCTGTTTTACTTTGTGATGGTAATGACATGTGCGTGTAACTGAGTGTTTATGGGTAATATGAACAAGGCTTAAGTTCCACTACGGACTGGATTGTGTATGGGGAAAAAAAAAACACTGATCAAAATAAACAGATCAATATCTTTGCTTTAGTCCCAATCGATTTTGTGAGATTGTGATCACTATGAACTTTTATGCTAACATCACTGATCTGAGGTAAAAAGGATTTGTATATCCTGTAATTTTTGTGGAGTGAAAACTTTAGTCTGTGTGATGTAGTTGCATGTTCTGTCCACCGTAGGGAAATTAGCGTACTATAACGTAATTTAAATTAACACACTCACACATTTTTACAACAATTACATCTAATTCTTCGTACTTTAAGAGTTTTAAAAAAATGCTCCTAACGATAATTTAACCAGGCACTCTAGACTAGAGCGTCCACCGGGTCCCTGCAGCAGGAGCTTTGACCTCCCTACAAAAAGTGGCATGATGGCACAAACCCGACTGGTACCCAGGCTATAGCTACACACAATACACAGCTGAAAGAAGCCGTCCTTTTGAATGCAACATTGGACCGTTATGCCTTCTCTGTGTTGCTCTTCAGTAGGGGTGCAGCAGGCTACTGCTTCGTGGAGCTGACGGATGAAGCCACAGCTGAGAGGTGTCTTCGTAAAGTCAATGGAAAAGCACTGCCAGGAGCCACACCGGTAAATATAGCATTTAACAAGGCTACTTGGATGTTATGGATTCTAGGAAGCATGCCGAATGGCACCCTATCCCCTATATAGTTTACTACTTTTGACCAGAGCCCTATGGCACCCTATATAGTTCACTACTTTTGACCAGAGCCCTATGGCACCCTATATAGTTCACTACTTTTGACCAGAGCCCTATGGCACCCTATCCCCTATATAGTTCACTACTTTTGACCAGAGCCCTATGGCACCCTATCCCCTATATAGTTCACTACTTTTGACCAGAGCCCTATGGCACCCTATCCCCTATATAGTTCACTACTTTTGACCAGAGCCCTATGGCACCTTATCCCCTATATAGTTCACTACTTTTGACCAGAGCCCTATGGCACCCTATCCCCTATATAGTTCACTACTTTTGACCAGAGCCCAATGGGATGCAGACCTAAATTGTAGCAGTTTTATACATGCTCCCTTTTGGTGACTTGAGCCAAACAGAAGATCTCTATGCCATTAGCCACATTGTGGCGTTTGTATAGGTTAATGCATATTGTAAATTATAATTTTTTTAAAGGAAACCTTTTTTGTACTTAACAGCCTCGAAGATTCAAGTTAAACCGGGCCACTTTTGGGAAGCAAGGAGAAAGCGGGTATATCAACAAGCTCGATTGTAAGTCAAACTGTATGTCATGAGATGCCTTACAGAAGCATTGTAAATTAACGGCAGAACTCCCCTCCCCCCATTTCTCTCTGCTACAGTCCACTCTATTCCCTGTTTGTTGGGGATCTCACACCTGAAGTGGATGACGGGATGCTCTACGAGTTCTTTTACAACCGCTACCCTTCCTGTCGTGGGGGGAAGGTGGTGCTGGATGGCACGGGGAACTCCAAGTGAGTCCAGCAGGATGTTATAATCACTATGCTGGGTTTCCATACATCTGGATTTAAACTTCTTCCACTACATGTACCAAAAAAAAAAGTCTTCACAGGTGAAGCTTTCTAGTTATTTACATACTTTGTTTGAATGTTTTCTCTTGTTTCCAGGGGTTGTGGGTTTGTCCAGTTCCCAGACCAGAGGCTTCAGAAGCTGGCACTGGAGGAGTGTCAGGGAGCGGTGGGGCTCGGGAGCAAGCCCCTACGACTGAGCCTAGCTGCTAACAAGTGAGTTATACTTCAGTTTTTACTGTGTTAAAATCCTATAAGTTGTCTCCAGACATTTTTTATATTCCGTAGCGTAGCAAGAACTTGCCTTCATTTGTAAAACCAGGGTTGTAGCATAACCCATTAGTTTTCCAAACCACCTTTACATGACCATAAGACACCTTCTCGTCAAAACATCTCATTCCAAAATCATTAGTATTAATATGGAGTTGGTCCCTTTGCTGCTATAACAGCCTAAAACTCTTCTGGGAAAGGCTTTCCACTTGATGTTGGAACATTGCTGCAGGGACTTGCTTCCATTCAGCCACAAGAGCATTAGTAAGGTCAGGCACTGATGTTGGGGCGATTAAGCCTGGCTCGCAGTCGGCGTTCCAATTACTTCTCAAAGGTGCTCGATGGGGTTGAGGTCAGGGCTCTGTGCAGACCAATCAAGTTCTTCCACACCGATCTTGACAAACCATTTCAGTATAGACCTCGCTTTGTGCACTGGGTCATTGTCATGCTGGAACAGGAAAGGGTCTTCCCCAAACTGTTACCACAAAGTTGGAAGCACAGAATCGTCTAGAATGTCATTGTTTGCTCTAGCGTTAATATTCCATTCACTGGAACTAAGGGGCCCGGACCATGAAAAACAGACCCAGACCATTATTCCTCCTCTACAGAACTTTACTGTTGGCACTATGTATCGGGGCAGGTAGTGTTCTCCTGGCATCCGCCAAACCCAGAGTCGTCTGTTGGACTGCCAGGTGGTGAAGCGTGATTCATCACTCCAGAGAACACGTTTCCACTGCTCCAGAGTCCAATGGTGGCGAGCTTTACACCGCTCCAGCCGACGCTTGGCATTTGCACATGGTGATCTTAGGTTTGTGTATGGCTGCTCTGCCATGGAAACCCATTTTCATGAAGTTCCCAACGAACAGTTATTGTGCTGAAGTTGATCCAGAGGCAGTTTGGAACTTGGGAGTGAGTTTTGCAACACTTCGATGCTGAGCTTTTGTTGCTCCTAGACGTTTCCTCTTCACAATAACAGCCCTTACAGTTGACCGGGGCTTTGTTGCTCCAAGATGTTTCCACTTCACAATAACAGCCCTTACATTTGACCGGTGCAGCTCTAGCAGGGAAGAAATCTGACAAACTGACTTGTTGGAAAGGTGGCATCCTATGATGGTGCCACGTTGAAAGTCACTGAGCTCTTCAGTAAGGTCATTTTACTACCAATGTTCGTCTATGGAGATTTTATACAACTGTCAACAACGGGTGTGGCTGAAATAGCTTTATCCACTAATTTTGAAGGGGTGTCCACATACTTGTGTGTATAGTGTATTTTTATTTTACCTTTATTTAACTAGGCAAGTCAGTTAAGAACAAATTCTTATTTTCAATGATGGCCTAGGAACAGTGGGTTACCTGCCTGTTCAGGGGCAGAACGACAGCTTCCGGTTACTAGTCCAACGCTCTAACCACTAGGCTACCCTGCCGCTAAGCTGTGTCTCTATATCCAACGTATTGTTTGTCTATTCCCCTCGTCAGTCTTTTGCAAAGCTCTCAAGAAGACCTGAGTAGAATATCTTATTTTTTAAACTCAAACATGTAGGTTTAATCATTGTCCAATTCCTCAGGTTACCCATAATGTGCTCTCTCTCTCAATTCAATTTAAGGGCTTTATTGGCATGGGAAACATATGTTAACATTGCCAAAGCAAGTGAAGTAGATAATAAACAATAAAAATGAACAGTAAACATTACACTCACAAAAGTATAAAGACATTACAAATGTCATTATGCGCAAATAGTTAAAGTACAAAAGGGAAAATAAATAACCATAAATATGGGTTGTATTTACAGTGGTGTTTGTTCTTCACTGGTTGCCCTTTTCTTGTGGCAACAGGTCACACATCGTGCTGCTGTGTCGCTCTCTCCCTCTCCTTTTTAGAACTCGACATAATCAATCAGACAACAGGGGATGGGGGTCCCACGGAGGAGGCTACAGACACAACCACAACCAATACAATCAGCACAATCAACAGCTGTACGGTAGTGGATGGGGCTCTTGGGGCTACGACCAGAATGGGGGCAACTATGGCGGCTACAACTACAACCAGTATGATTACACACAGAATCCTGCACAGGTAAGATTTGCTGCCTGGCATCTCCTTTACTGGTGATGTGTTTACGTAGCTCAACGTCACTTTGTTGTTAGACATGCAACACCAACACCTTCATGCCTTGTTGTATCCTTCATGTAGTTATGACTTTTCAATATACACTGTCATTTTTATTAAACTCATTTAACATTTCAGGAAAATGAAGCTTTTGAAGATGATGGTCTGGAAGGTTGGTGTTTTTTGTTGTTTTTCACCAGACTAGTGTGGACGATGAGCGAAAACATTCTTGAGGAAGTTTAGGTGGTTCATAATGACGATGGTTTGATATCCTGCATGTTCAGAGGATTTAACAGTGTATGTAATTTAGTGGACTCGTGTTTTTGTGATGAGGTAGACCTGCCTGCAACTTCAGAATCATTTGTCTCCCTCGGCCCAAGGGGGAATTTCCTCCTAGATCTAATGGTTAAAGGCATTGGTTTCCCCGTTAGAGAGACTGGGGTTCAGATCCCACCTGTGACAGCAGCAGGGATCAAATAATCACTGTGGCAACCTTTCCCTCTATTGTAGATCCTAACCCAGAGCTGGATGTGTTGGAAGCCAACAGGAAGTTTATGGAACACAGTGAGGAACTGTATGATGCCCTTATCCAGTGCCACTGGCAACCCTTGGAATCCTCGGAACAAACCTTTGGAACCACGAGTACCCTTCTAGAACCTGTCTACTGTTGAGGCAATATTCTCTTGCTATGTTATTTGGCCTTTCATATTATTTTCTGTAGGCTAAAGACATCCCCAGTCCTTGACAATAACTGCCATTTGCTTACAAATGTTGTTTGTTAATCAACAAAAAATGATTTATTTTGTGCATCTATTGACATCTCTTTTTTTTTCTTCTTTTTTTTAAACAACAAATAAACTGGACACGTGGCTCATCCTGTACCTAAGAATAGCTTCCCATTTTCATGTCTAACGCTTTGCTAAATCGCAACGATGATGTCTGTATCCTAAATGGCCCTCTATTCACTTAAGTGCAGCATAGCTTTTTTTACAGGGCCCGAAGGTCACTGGTCAAAAGTAGTGCACTATATAGGGAATTTGAGGGCCATTTCAGTGTTTTAATTTTTTTTTAAATGAATGTCGTTTCCCTTCTCAATTGAGGAGTAAGTGATTGAGTAATCTGCAGTGTTACACTGCCTTCTGTCTGTTTCCATATGTTGTTTGTAAAGTAAGAATACACATATGTATCATGTTGCCAGGTAGAAATGTCCTATAGAATGTCCCAACCAAAATGACAGTTGTTTCCAGTCACATAGAGTTTAGCAAACATACAATGTTGTGGAACGGCTGCAGATAGAAATGACATGCCACAGTGCTGAGGTGATTTCCTTCTACATGCCACAGTGCTGAGGTGATTTCCTTCTACATGCCACAGTGCTGAGGTGATTTCCTTCTACATGCCACAGAGCTGAGGTGATTTCCTTCTACATGTCACAGAGCTGAGGTGATTTCCTTCTACATGTCACAGTGCTGAGGTGATTTCCTTCTACATGCCACAGAGCTGAGGTGATTTCCTTCTACATGTCACAGAGCTGAGGTGATTTCCTTCTACATGTCACAGTGCTGAGGTGATTTCCTTCTACATGTCACAGAGCTGAGGTGATTTCCTTCTACATGCCACAGAGCTGAGGTGATTTCCTTCTACATGTCACAGAGCTGAGGTGATTTCCTTCTACATGCCACAGAGCTGAGGTGATTTCCTTCTACATGCCACAGTGCTGAGGTGATTTCCTTCTACATGCCACAGTGCTGAGGTGATTTCCTTCTACATGCCACAGTGCTGAGGTGATTTCCTTCTACATGTCACAGTGCTGACTGAGGTGATTGTTCTATATTTTGTTTTTATCTCAACGTTGCAAAAACATTGTACACTGCTTAATGTGCCCCGGCCTCTGAGTGAGAGGGCTCCGCATGGCCGGTTCAATCAACAGAACACCACATGACAGTCGCAAGGTTCGCGGTGACTGAAGGAGGAGGCATGGGCTGCCATAGCCAGAGGGACCTCCATTGAATGAATCCCATGTGGGATAGGATTTGAGATTATTTTGCATGACTAGGTATACTCTGAGTTTGTGTGTTTTGTTTTCTTTAGTTTGAATTCCTTTTTGTAATCATCTTCTGCAGTTGTGAGACTTCTTCCTCCTTTTATTTGACTTATCTATGTACAATATTGTTTTTTATCAAAATGACGATACCTTTTTAAAGCCGTTTTTATGAACTGATTTGATTGACTATCCACTTCATTACCATACGCTTCACTCACAACCAAGGCCTGTATGCAATGACAGATGACAGTTTTGGACAATGATGTATATAATGCAGTGTTCATGTGCTAGTCAGAACTAGGAAATATCTACCTTGGTAACTGGGTGGATGTGTAGAACTACAACCAGATAGCAAGTCGTACATTTCCTAGTTCCGGCCGGCACTTGAATTCGGCATTAAACACTGGTTTGTTGAAGCTATGTATTGGCAGTTGAGAGGCGTTGACGACACAGGTCGGCCATATTGGCACTCCCCAGTGGAAGAAGTCCTCCATAGGCATTAATGGAATTCTACTGTATTTCAATTAAATGTTTCAAGGACAAAATTACATGTATTTTAACATGTTTTGGTAGTGGGGACATTAACATTTAGCATTCTCAACAACAAAAATATTTCAAGGATAAAAAAAAGACTAGTTAAATAAATGTTAAATAAACCAATGTAGATATAAAGGCATTTCTATAGCTTACAAAATGTTTTACAATGGAGTACCAAACATATTTTGGGGTTCCCTAGCGGCGCAGCGGTCTAAGGCACTGCATTTGTGGTTCGATTCCAGGCTGTATCACAACCGGCCGTGATTGGGAGTCCTATAGGGCGGTGCACAATTGGCCCAGCGTCCTCCGGGTATGGCCGGGGTCATTGTGAATAAGAGTTTGTTCTTAACTGACTTGCCTAGTTTAAATAAATAAAAAGATGGCTACGCGGTGTCTTTAATTAAGCGTTCCCTGTCAGCAGAGAAGAAGAGAGAGGATTCAACTCGGAGGAAATCTGTCTCCCTCTAGCAGGTGGCTATTTTTTTCTTCAGTCTCACCTATTTGGTAAACAAAATATTTGCTTATTTCCTACGTGAGGTTTATTTGCTCGATTATAAATTTAGTAACGCGTACATTACAAGTGAACTGATAAGTATGATACGTGACACATCCGGCATTTTTTTTTAGAAAAAGCACATGGGCGTTGTCTCAAGATATATATATATATATTGTCTCAAGATGGCTATGCATATTCATGAGACATGAGGCTAGAAATATATTGAATACAGGCGGGTGACGTCAACAATTATCCAAATATTTAAAAAAAAAATAAAAAAAATGGGTGAGACCTATCCACCAATCAGAAGAAAGGAAAGGCGGGAGCGAGACAGCCGTTGTTAGGGGCGGAGAGTAATTTATTATCTTGTCATTGGATCCAACATCTTGCTGTCTGTTTTCCAGGGTTTATACACATCGTTGGTGTTGGGACGGTGTCTTTTTGACGAAAGGTGCAAAACGGATGTTTGCTACAGCCAGCTAAACAAGTAAGAATGTATTATTTTCCGTTTCAAGGGGACTACGTTAATATATAAGCTCATGGTGGAATTAAAAAGGGACATTTTGTTGACACGGTTCTCCAATTCGTTGTCTGGGGTGGTTTATCTTCCTCACCTGATGTCTGTGCTAACTAACGATGCTAACTAACGGATATTTACAGCAGCTTCAGACTCGGATACCTGTCGGCAAAAATAGTCATTTCAATTATATAAGTTAGAGCACTCCTCATTTAGATGGCAAGTTACGTGCTAATAAACATAACGGTTATCTAGTTTTATGGATAACTTGAGTTAGGTAGCATTCTACGTTAGTTCAATCTAGTTAGCTATCTAACGTTAAGGCTAGCTGTAAATAATTTGATTTACCTAACGTTAATTAGCTACATTATGAAGGAACTACCCAGAAACTAGGGCTAACTCTTGTTTGTGTCCCACTTTGAGCAAGCTAGCCAGAGATTGAGGAGGAATGTGGCAGTCTGATGATATTTTGTGGATGAATATCTGCTCTTTTACTGCCTGGTTCTTGGACCCCTCCTGCCTAATGGGATGTGATGAACATAACGTCGATTAGCTCATGGCTATCCTAGATACCCTTTACTAAGAAAAGCTATTGTTCAACTGACTCAGACGGATTGCAAAAGTGTGTAGTCATTACTTTTAACAGATACTATTGTAATGTCAAACAAATCACACTTCATTTATGAATCTATGACAGCACTTTTCTCCAGTTAGGACTAGGCATTTAGCTGTTATGTAACTTGTGACACATTTATTAGGCCTATCTTAGGACAAACTTGTTTGATAACATTATCTCTGTTCTCACAGTATTGATAGCAAAACAAAAAACGAGTTTCTACTTTCTCCTCCCCCAGAGTTTTCACCCACCTACCTACACTACCGTTCAAACGTTTGGGGTCACTTAGAAATGTTTTTTTAAGAAAAGCACAATTTTTTTTGTCCATTAAAATAACATAAAATTGATAAGTGTAGACATTGTTAATGTTGTGAATGACTATTGTATCTGGACACGGCAGATTTTTAATGGAATATCTCCATGTACAGAGAGAGGCCCATTATCAGCAACCATCACTCCTGTGTTCCAATGGCACGTTGTGCTAGCTAATCCAAGTTTATCATTTTAAAAGGCTAATTTATCATTTAAAAAACCCTTTTGCAATTATGTTAGCACAGCTGAAAACTTTTGTGGTGATTTTAAAGAAGCAATAAAACTGGCCTTCTTTAGACTAGTTGAGTATCTGGAGCATCAGCATTTGTGGGTTTGATTACAGGCCCAAAATGGCCAGAAACAAAGAACTTTCTTCTGAAACTCGTCAGTCTATTCTTGTTCTGAGAAATGAAGGCTATTCCATGCGAGAAATTGCCAAGAAACTGAAGATCTCGTACAACGCTGTGTACTACTCCGTTCACAGAACAGCGCAAACTGGCTCTAACCAGAACAGAAACCGGAGTGGGAGGCCCCGGTGCACAACTGAGCAAGAGGACAAGTACATTAGAGTGTCTAGTTTGAGAAACAGACGGCTCACAGGTCCTCAACTGGCAGCTTCATTAAATAGTACCCTTAAAACACCCGTCTCAACATCAACAGTGAAGAGGCGACTCCGGGATGCTGGCCTTCTAGGCAGAGTTGTAAAGAAAAAGACATATCTCAGACTGGCCAATAAAAAGAAAAGATTAAGATGGGCAAAAGAGCACAGACACTGGACAGAGGAAGATTGGAAAAAAGTGTTATGGACAGACAAATCTAAGTTTGAGGTGTTCGGATCACAAAGAACATTCGTGAGACGCAGAAAAAATGAAAAGATACCGGAGGAGTGCTTGACGCCATCTGTCAAGCATGGTGGAGGCAATGTGATGGTCTGGGGGTGCTTTGGTGGTGGTAAAGTGGGAGATTTATACAGGGTAAAAGGGATCTTGAAGAAGGAAGGCTATCAAGCCATTTTGCAACACCATGCCATACCCTGTGGACAGAGCTTAATTGGAGCTAATTTCCTCCTACAACAAGACAATGACCCAAAGCATAGCTCCAAACTATGCAAGAACTATTTAGGGAAGAATCAGTCAGCTGGTATTCTGTCTATAATGGATTGGCCAGAACATTCATCGGATTTCAATCCTATGGAGCTGTTGTGGGAGCAGCTTGACCGTATGGTACGTAAGAAGAGCCCATCAAGCCAATCCAACTTGTGGGAGGTGCTTCAGGAAGCATGGGGTGAAATCTCTTCAGATTACCTCAACAAATTGACAACTAGAATGCCAAAGGTCTGCAAGGCTGTAATTGCTGCAAATGGAGGATTCTTTGACGAAAGCAAAGTTTGAAGGACACACTTATTTCAATTAAAAATCATTATTCATAACCTTGTCAACGTCTTCACTAGGATTGCATAGTTTGGGGAATATTCAGAGATGGAAACTTTACGTGGGAATTAATAGAAATATATGCAAATTAATATTAATACTGTTTAAATGTAATGTTTTTTGCATTGGATATATTTACTATATCATATGGAGATAAACATAAACCTTTTATCATAAGTAGACATTATTGCAAATGATTAAATCCTTCCTATATATATATATTTATGGCAATAATAATAATAATTTGTTACGAATTGAACTTTAATTAAATGATTTGACTCTTCACATGGGATGTTTTCACTTAACAACAATATAAAGGTAATATTGGAATGATCCATCACATCTCCCAAAAAATGTTTTCAACACATTTGTAAAATGACAGTCTAGAAACTAAAGCTTTGGTTGTCTTCCTCTCAGGCTTCCATGTCTTCTCCCTGGACTTCCTCAATGTTCACCTCTTGAACATCAGACTCTGACGCCTCATATTCACTGTCACTTTCCAACCTTGTTGAAGATGGCTCGTTGTCCGGCTCAAAAAGCAAAAAATTTGCCAAGATTGCCACCAATTTTTCAACCCATGTTTTGGTCAGCCTGTTGCATGCTTTGGTGTGTGTGTGTTCCCAAAGAAGGACCAGTTGCTCTCTGAGACGGCAGATGTTGGTTTGATTTGGAGGATGATGGAGGCAACAGGGGAAAGAGCCTCAAATCCACAAAGTCCCTTCCACCAGGTGGCTGATGAGATGTGTTGGCACGACTGCCATATTGCATCTCCATCCCAAAGCCCTTGCTTGGAAGTGTACTTTGCCAGACTGCCAAGATCCTTGCCCTCCTATATGTGAAGGTGACGAGACAGTAGTGATGACACCATAGGCCTTGTTGATATCTGCATCAGACAGGATGCTCTTGCCAGCATACATGGGGTCCCACATGTATGCTGTGGTGTGTATGGGCTTCAGGCAGAAGTCTACACGCTTTTTGATTCATTTCAGAACTGCAGTTTATTCTGCTTGGCGCAACAGTGAAGTGGGCAGGGCAGTACAGATTTATTCTCTTACATCTGCAAGCAGCATACATGAGTCTAAACATCAGACAGGATGGCATTCAGGAGTTTCGGGCTGCTTACCACTCTCCCAAAATACATCATCCAGGAGGATCCTCTTGATGGGGCTGTCCATATCAGCAGACTGTGATATGGTCATTTCTTGGAGAGACTCCTTCCCCTGCAGGAGACTCAAACATGATGACAACACCACCCCAATGGGTGTTGCTGGGCAGCTTCAATGTGGTGCTCTTATTCTTCTCACTTTGCTTGGTGAGGTAGATTGCTGCTATAACTTGATGACCCTTCACATACCTAACCATTTGCTTAGCTGGGTGTGAAGTGAGGGTAGGATTTCTCCACTTTAGACCAAGCAGCCTTCGTGTTTGCAGCATTGTCTGTCACTGGTGCAAATGCCTTCTGTGGTCCAAGGTCATGGATGACTGCCTTCAGCTCATCTGCAATGTAGAGACCGGTGTGTCTGTCACTCGTGTCTGTGCTCTTGTAGAATACTGGTTGAGGGGTAGAGATGTAGTTAATTATTCCTTGCCCACGAACATTCAACAACCTATCAGAGATGATTGCAATACGGTCTCTCTGATTTGCTTGACCTTCACTTGAACTCTGTTGAACTCTGCAACCAACAAAGGAGTAGATAAAGCATGTCTGGTTGAAGGGGTGCATGCTGGGTGAAGAACATTCAGACATCTCTTCCGATACACATTGCCTGTGAGCATCAGAGGTGAACCAGTTGCATACACAGCTCGAGCAAGACATTCATCAGCGTTTATCTGACTACGTTCCTCCATTGAGTCAAACTTCTGATTCCAGAAGGACCATGAGTTGTTGCTATCGATAAGGTGTCTGATTCATCCTCTTCACTTCCAATAGAATTAGAGGGACTTTTGTCAGAGGTTGCTTGTTGTGAGCGCTGAGGGAACTTTATGCACTTGGCCAGATGATTCTGCGTCTTTGTTGCATTCTTAACATATGATTTGGCACAGTATTTGCAGTATTTACAAATGTACACAGCTTTTCCTTCTACATTAGCTGCAGTGAAATGTTTCCACACCGGATAGTGCCCGTGGCATTTTCCTGTAAAGATGAGGAAAAAAGAAACACTAAATACAATTCCATGTACAGATAAATAGTTAAGCAGTTAGATTAAACAATTCCTTTGTAAGATAAATGTTTTAAAATGAAACGTGTATGGAAACAGGTGAATTAACACTCCTCAGTTAGCAGGCTCAAGCAAGCTAAAACTAGCTAGCAGAAATTGTTAACAGGTTAGATATAATTGATACACACTTTGCTGTAGGCAACTATTTACTAGTTAACAAAAAATCATGTATGTCATATAAAATATATTCACCCCACCTGGTATTGTAATCTAAACTTACCAGAAAGCATGTTGTCCTTGGCTCAGACAATGTAGTAGTGTAGCATCTCATTAGTGTGGAGATCTTGAGAATCAGCTGTACATGTGATGGAAGAATGCACTGTGCATGCAGTGTTGCAATTCCATTGAACTAGGGATAGTTGAACCAAAATATGCCACAAGACCTAGAACTGCCTTACACGCATATATGTGTGTGTGTGTATCCCACAAAAAAGGTTCACTGTTATAAAGCAAACTTTGTTTTTAATTTTTTTAATGAATTTAAGCAAAATTCCCCAAAATTCCAAGGCTAAACTTCCCATGGAAATTGACCGAAAAGTTTCCGACCCTTTACAACCCTTGTCTTGACTATATTTCCTATTAGTTTTGCAACTCATTTCATGTATGTTTTCATGGGAAAACGAGAACATTTTTAAGTGTCCCCCGAAACCTTTTGAACGGTAGTATACATACATTCCCAATATACCTGCCACCCAGCCCCCAGCAGTCTTCACCCAGGAAAAAGAGCACACCGGACAGGCCGCAATGTCTTCTGGTAAAGCAGACCGCTATCTCACCCAGCCACGAGACTCCAATACCCTCACCCAGACATGCAGCTCCAACATCCAGAAGATCACACAGAACAGTAAGTACGTATTGCTGCAGAGAGTGGGCAAACCAAAGGTAGAAGTCATTCATGCTAGTCAAGTCTTTGTAATAGTCTATGCTAGATGTATCCTAAAGCCTACAGTTTAGAGGATGTATGTTTTCCCACTTCCCAGCTGCCAAGATAAAGAGCATGGTGAATCAGCTGGGGACGGTACAAGACACCAGCGAACTGAGGGACAGTCTGTACGTATCCTTGTTGTTTTGCTTGTACATACACTGACAAACGTATTAATGCGCCGAACACAGAACAGACCATAAATGTGTGTGTTCTGTTACTCCCTGAGAGTCTGCTATCTCCCTTACTGTCCTTTGGACATCTGTTCATTCAGGCAGCAGATACAGCACTTTACAAACCAGCTGACAGACCAACAAGCACCTGAAAGACCTGGGCTTCGTCTCACCATCTTCAGCACCTTCAGAACAGGTCAGTGTCCGTTCCAATGAGATTGTGTCTGTGACTGACTCCTCAACATTGACAACTGGTAACCTTCGTGTTTGAATGACTCCAGGTTGAAGTTTCCCATAGGTACTGATCTAGCATCAGATTCCTCTCCCCCCGCAATCCTAACTTAAACCATTACTGGGGGAAATGCAAAACTGACCCAAGATCAATGTCTAGGGGCATCGTCACCCTACACCACTCCTTGACAATGACTGTGACAACTCACTGACCATGACCATATGTTTTGAATGACTCATTTTGTTCTTCTCAACCCACAGAGGCAACAGAAGATCCAGAAGGACCGACTGATGAATGAATTCTCCGCTGCCCTCGACAACTTCCAGGCCATACAGCGCCAGGCAGCACAGAAGGAGAAGGAGTCTGTGGCCAGAGCCCGAGCTGGTTCCCGTCTCTCAGTAAGGCCAAGGTCATACCGTTGGCTAAGTTTTCTATTTTCAAACTTTCAAGTGGATATTTTGTTTATGTAATGCCTGGCTCCTCTCTTGTCAGGCTGAAGATGGCGTCTCTGAGGAACAGCTTGTGTCTTTTGATAAGTACGTTCAAGCTTTCTCTCTTTCTCAAAGGAGGATGTTTTAATACTCCTCTACTTCGGGATATGGTTCCTGGTCTCTTAAATATCTCCGTGTTAAACATATATAGGAATAAAATTCCTTTATCAACCAATTCAATTAAAACACTCTGCCCATTTCTAAGAATTTGTAAGATACTTATTTGCATCAAATGGACAGAGAACAGTCTCAAAATCAACCAATAGCGTTTATTCTCGAGAGTACTAATCACAGTACAATTTACATCAGGTTATATACTAAAAATGACATCATAGGTTTTAAACTGTCCTCCCTCCACTCCGATACAATGGCAGTATAGTTCACAAGCCTTCCCACATCGTCCACCACCTGTTAAATGATCTACTACAAGCCCAAGGTCTCTCCTCCCCCTGTGTAGAGACAGGATGTCCTGTAAGGAACACAGCATTCCAGCCAGTCTGACGATAGCTCCATTCGTTTCTAATAAGGAACAGACAGTCCTTGTACTAATTATTGATTATAATTACACACATTATATTCAGTGACATGATTATAATAAGATTCATACATCCATATAGTAACATAGTAGTATTCTGTTTAGTTGTAGTTTTAAGCTAAATAATGTATACCTCCATTTAGTCATTATTCATCAATCTCATTACACTCCTTCTCTCCAAAATGTGTTTTCTCACTGTCCTTTTCTACAGCCAAGATGATTGGGCTCAGACAATCACACAGACAACAAAGGAGGACTTGGCACTTATCAAGGAGAGAGAGACTAACATCAGACAGCTAGAGGTAAAACTCTCTCACGCTCCCTCCATCTCTGTAATTCAATACATTAGGAACACCTTCCTCATATGGAGTTGCACCTCCCCTTTTGCCCTCAGAACAGCATCAATTCACCGGGCCATGGACTCTACAAGGTGTTGAAAGCGTTCCACAGGGATGCTGGCCCTTTCTGACTCCAATGCTTCCCACAGTTGTGTCAAGTTGGCTGGATGTCCTTTGGGTGGTGGACCATTATTGATACACGTGTGGAAACCGTTGAGTGTGGAAAAACCCAGCAGTGTTGCAGTTCTTGAGACAAACCGCTGCACCTGCTACCATACCGCGTTTAAAGGCACTTCAATCCTTTGTCTTTCCCATTGACCCTCTGAATGGCACACATACACAATCCATGTCTCAAGGCTTTAAAATCCTTCTTTAACATGTCACCTCCCCTTCATCTACACTGATTTAGATGTGGCTTTAACAAGTAACATCAATAAGGGATCATAGCTTTCACCTGGTTAGTCTATGTCATGGAAATAACAGGCGTTCCTAATATATTGAACACTCAGTGTATCGTTCTGTGTCCCTGCGGTCAACGGGCAGGCCTCTACAATGTTCTGCAAGGGGCCACACCATTGGCCACGCCCCTGCCACATCCACCAACTAAGCTCCATTTTGATCCGGAAAGAAATCCTGATTTTAGGATTCAGGCAGCGCCTGGGGACCAGACCAATGCCTATGTTCATCACGTGGCATAAACAGGAGAATTATCTTTCTCACTTGAGTTGAGTTATTGCAGCATTACCTTTCTCATTGAGTTATGTTGTTATTTGAGGATTACCTTTCTCATTGAGGTATGTTATTGCAGCATTACCTTTATCACTGAGGTATGTTATTTCGGCATTACCTTTCTCTTTGGGTTATGTTGTTTCAGCATTGCCTTTCTCTTTGGGTTATGTTGTCATTTCAGCATTACCTTTCTCATTTTGTTATTTCAGTCGGACATCTTGGATGTGAACCAGATCTTCAAGGACCTGGCAGTGATGATCCATGATCAGGGAGAGATGATTGGTGAGTCCCGTCACTGTTGTAGAACTGCAGTACAGAGCCCCAATCTGTCACTTCCTTCATAGAAACCCACCACTCCTAAAACGTGATTTGAACTCTCTTTATGATTGCATTTCCCTCGATGCACATGCTTCCAGGTAGAAGAGCTGACCCAACAACACGTGTGTTATTGCAACAACTCTGCTGATTGTCTTTGTTTGAAATGAAAATGCATTTACACTATACGTGAATGAGTAGGTGTTCTAAAACTTTTGACCGGTAGTGTATCTGTTTTTAAAGAAAAGCTGACCCGCCATAAGGCAAAGCTGAGCCAGGGTGTCTCACCCTTCTCTCTGTGTGTGTTTACATGACAGACAGCATAGAGGCCAACGTGGAGATTGCCGAGGTCCACGTAGACCGAGGGACAGAACAGCTTCAGAGAGCCGCCTACTTCCAGGTAAGAGGAATTATCACTGTTGCAGAGTAAGACTACTCCCAAGTGGTGCAGCGTTCTAAGGCACTGCATCTCAGTGCTAGAGGTGTCACTACAGACCCTGGTTCGATTACAGGCTGTATCGCCACCGGCCGTGATTGGGAGTCCCATAGGGCGGCGCACAATTGTCCCAGTTGCGTCTGGGTTTAGCCCGGTGGCGGGCTAAACCCGTCATTGTAAATAAGAATTTGTTCATAACTGACTTGCCTAGTTTTAAATAAACAAGACCCTGCGTCCTCTGCTAGCTAGCGATGGCTCCGATTTTAAAATGAGGGATCCCATTCATTTTCAGGAGGATTGTTTCGTGCCGAACTGAGCCAAGTGAGAGCGAGGGGAACTGAGCGAGGGAAAACTGAGCCAAGTGAGAGCGAGGGGAACTGAGCGAGGGAAAACTGAGCCAAGTGAGAGCGAGGGGGAACTCGCTGAACAAAGTGTGACCCGAAAATACATTTAAGTTGGATATTCTCAGTGAAATCATGGAGCGATTGACCAATTTAGGCTCACTGTAGCTTTCGGACTACTGGATTGGCTGTTGATCCTTTTGCCCGCCGAACAGCCTGAGTTCATCAGGGCATGGACTCTGCGAGGTGTTGAGTGTAATAAACTGAGCAGTATAATAAGAGTCTGGTAGCAACGGTTCTGTTTCTGCATCTCAACTGTCACCAACGCACCCATTCCTCTGTCTCTCCCCTCAGCAAAAGTCCCCTAAGAAGATGTGCATCTTGGCCGTGGTCCTGTCCATAGTACTGACCATCCTAGGCATCATCATCTGGCGAGCCACCCAATGAGAAGAGACTACACCCAACCTTCTTCTTTCACTTCTATATTTGTATTAACTCCCAACTCGAAACACTAGCCCCTGGAGCGGTTTGAGAAAGGGATTCCCGGCTAGCTCACTGTCGGCAGGGGTCAGGGGAGTGACATCAGGGGCAAAGGGATGGGTCTGGGATGTAACCTTACCTGTTACCTGACCCCCGCCCCCCCTCCTGAGCTCAAGGCCTCTCACTAACCACCTCTCTGAGACAACGCAGTAGTATTTCTATTCAAATGAAAGAGGGTATTGGAGAGCGTGGATTAATAAAAAGAGACTCTTATCTGTTTGTGATATTACTGCACTAACACGAACATTCATTGTATTTTCAAAAGCAGAATACTTGTTGTTATTGTAGGGGTGTCAATCATTTTTGTAACCTGTACATTTCTGACACCTTTTTGTGTGTAAGCAGTGTAGTGTCCCACTCTGTTCAAGTTATAGGAGAGGTTTCCCCCAACACACATTAAACCTCGACTAAAATACATTTTTTTTTATGGAGATTCTCCATTGAGCTTGTTTTGTTGTTGTCCAGGACTAGCCTTAATCTGTGTTGAGGAAACCACCTCGTAGTCTTTATATTGCTTAGGTGAGATGAAGTTCTGATAGCAACTTTGTTTTATCGAACTGTAGCCATGATAATAACAAACTATGGTTGTAATAAATACATTTAATAACACCGTTGCATGAGCCAACCAGTTGCCGGAATGTTTTTTTTGTGTGTGTAGGACTAGGTATAATCGTTGTCAGGGAAACAAGCCCTTGCAGTAGTATTCTGTAATGCAACTTTATATTCTTTATGGTTCCTCCCTGCTTTAAGAGCATTTTAGACGAACGGGGACTTTATAGGGGTGACGAACGGGGACTTTATAGGGGTGACGAACGGGGACTTTATAGGGGTGACGAACGGGGACTTTATAGGGGTGACGAACGGGGACTTTATAGGGGTGACGAACGGGGACTTTATAGGGGTGACGGTTGGGACTTTATAGGGGTGACGAACGGGGACTTTATAGGGGTGACGAACGGGGACTTTATAGGGGTGACGAACGGGGACTTTATAGGGGTGACGAACGGGGACTTTATAGGGGTGAGGAACGGGGACTTTATAGGGGTGAGGAACGGGGACTTTATAGGGGGTGAGGAACGGGGTCTTTATAGGGGTTGAGGAACGGGGACTTTATAGGGGTTGAGGAACGGGGACTTATAGGGGTTGAGGAACGGGGACTTATAGGGGTTGAGGAACGGGGACTTATAGGGGTGACGAACGGGGACTTTATAGGGGGTGAGGAACGGGGACTTTATAGGGGGTGAGGAACGGGGACATGATCATAGTTGTATATGTGCTGTTAAACTGTCTTTATCACTGATATTCTCATTATGATGCATTACCAAGCTTTTAACTTTCTGACTGATGTCTTGAGATGTTGCTTCAATATATCCACATTTTCTTTCCTCATGATGCCATCTATTTTGTGAAGTGCACCAGTCCCTCCTGCAGCAAAGCACAGCCAGAACATGATGCTGCCACCCCCGTGCTTCATGGTTGGGATGGTGTTCTTCGGCTTGCAAGCCTCCCCCGTTTTCCTTCAAACATAACGATGGTCATTATGGCCAGACATCAGACATTTCATCAACATCAGACATTTCTCCAAAAAGTAGATCTTTGTCCCCATGTGCAGTTGCAAACCGCCGTTTTGGAGCAGTGGCTTCTTCCTTGCAGAGCGGCCTTTCAGGTTATGTCGATATAAGGCTTGTTTTACTGTGGATATAGATACTTTTGTACCTGTTTCCTCCACCATCTTCACAATGTTCTTTGCTGTTGTTCATGGATTGATTTGCACTTTTCACACCAAAGTACGTTCATCTCTAGGAGACAGAACGCCTCTCCTTCCTGGGGAGTATGACGGCTGCGTGGTCCCATGGTGTTTATACTTGCGTACTATTGTTTGTACAGATGAACGTGGTACCTTCAGGCGTTTGGAAATTGCTCCCAAAGATGAACCAGACTTTTGGAGGTCTACAATTATTTTCTGATTTCTTTTGATTTTCCCATGAAAAGCAAAGAGGCACTGAGTTTGAAGGTAGGCCTTGAAATACAACCACAGGTACACCTCCAATTGACTCAAATGATGTCAATTAGCCCACCAGAAGCTTCTGAAGCCATGACATTTTCTGGAAGCTGTTTTCCAAGCTGTTTAAAGGCATGGTCAACTTAGTGTATGTAAACTTCTCACCCACTGGAATTGTGATACAGTGAATTATATGTGAAATAATCTGTAAACAATTGTTGGACAAATTACTTGTGTCATGCACAAAGTAGATGTCCAAACCGACTTGCCAAAACTATAGTTTCTTAACAAGACATTTGTGGAGTGGTTGAAAAACTAGTTTTAATGACTCCAACCTAAGTGTATGTAAACTTCCAATTTCAACTGTATATATATATATATACCACAGTTTTAGAGCTAGCTGTTTTTTTTAATTGATTTATTTTACTTCTATCGGTATGTATGAATAAATACTTCATTCTAAAGTGTTTATATTGGTGTACTTTTGAATGTCAAAAAAAATGTAGTGGTTTGCACAGAAGTTCCTTTTTAAATTTTTTTTTTTTTTACTGGGGATGAAAGATTAACACAAACATTTCAATGTGTGTGTGTGTGTCACCTTTGTTTTGTACGGTGAAGGTAAAATCCAAAACACACTGTCCTGTCGGAGGTGGGGATATGGTAGAATATGGTGGCCAGCAGGTGTCAGTGCAGCTCTGAATACAGGCTCAGGGTGAATATGTCATGTTCATGGAGGAGCTGCACACTGCTGATTTCAACCATCTGGTTCAGATGCACTGCATCTACGTAGATTCACACTGAACGGCAATAAGAATGTAGAGTTTAATTATTTCATTACCAGTGAAACAAGTTTAAATGTATGCCGTGGTTTATAGCTTACGCGTGGATACACATACACATTTAGTTGATAAGTAGGTAAAGACACCCATTTGTATAAGCAGAAGAAGTCTTCACAGTCTGTCTATACAGTGTCACCAGTATGTTCTGTTAGATCCCGTCCTTTCAGAGTGGGACGATTCCCTGGCTTTTGCGTGTTTCATTAAAACAGACGATGAACATGGCCCAAGTAATTGATTCTCACATCTGCTTCTACTGGCTCTGAAACCTCCAGCTGAGTCACTGCCATACATACAGACCCTTTGCATCCAACACTCCAGACAGAACACCAGACAGGAAGTGAATTCCAAACCACCCCTTCGCCTCTACCAACTCACTCAGAGGGCCCTCCATTGTCACGGGTTCCTAAACTAAACTCTGAGGGTGACTTAAGCACCACAGGAAAACTTCCACGAAGCTGTGAACGTTCTGAGAGACAAGGCAAGAAGGGCCTTCTATGCCATCAAATGGAACATAACATTTGACATCCCAATTAGGACCTGGCACAAAAACATACTTGAATCGGTTATAGAAGCCATTTCCCTTAATGGTGACAAGGGGCTATAGTCCATTACGGATTACAAAGGAAGACCCAACCGTGCCCAGCTATGCTTCTCTTCCAGTCGAACTCAATGCATTTTATATACGCTTTGACAATAACAACACCGTGCCGTGCGTGAGGGCCCCCTTCGAACCAGAGGACTGGGTGATCTCGCTATGCGAAGCCGATGTGAGTAAGATCTTTAATCGATCTTTAAACTGACTTGCCAAGTTAAATAAAAGGTTAACATTTTTAAAAAGTGCTTTGAAAGGCTGGCAATGAAATACATTAACTCCGTCATCCAATCAATCAAATGTATTTATAAAGGCCTTTTTACATTGGCTGATGTCACAAAGGGCTGTACAGAAACCCAGCCTAAAACCCCCAAAACAGCAAGCAATGCAGGTGTAGAAGCACGGTGGCTAGGAAAAACTCCTTAGAAAGGCCAGAACCTAGGAAGAAACCTAGAGAGGAACCAGGCTATGAGGGGTGGCCAGTCCTCTTCTGGCTGTGCCGGGTAGAGATTATAACAGAACATGGCCAAGATGTACAAATGTTCATGAATGACCAGCAGGGTCAAATAATAATCACAGTGGTTGTCAAGGGTGCAACAGCACCTTAGGAGTAAATGTCAGTTGGCTTTTCATAGCCGATCATTCAGAGTATCTCTACCGTTCTTGCTGTGTCTAGAGCCATTCCAATTTGCATACCGCTCCAACACATCCATAGATGATGCAATTTGATTTGCATTCCACACCCACCTAGATAAGAAGAATACCTGTGTGAGAATGCTGTTAATTGACTACAGATCAGCGTTCAACACCATAGTCTCCTCCAAGCTGTTCACCAAGTTTAGGACTAGATCCTTGACTTCCTGATGGGCCGAACCCAAGTGGTGAGGGTACGCAACATCACCTCTGGCACGCTGATCTTTAAACACTTCAACATTCACAAGGCCGCAGGGCCAGACGGACTACCAGGACGTGTACTCCGAGCATGCGCTGACCAACTGGCAAGTGCCTTCACTCAGTCCCCTCAGTCCCCTCTTTTACTCCCTGTTCACTCATGACTGCACGGCCATGCACGACTCCAACACCATCATTAAGTTTGCTGATGACACAACAGTAGTAGGCCTGATCACCGACAACGATGAGAGGGGGAGGAGGTCAGAGACAAGACCGCGTGGTGCAAGGACAACAACCTCTCCCTCAATGTGATCAAGACTAAGGAGATGATTGTGGACTACAGGAAAAGGAGGACCGAGCACGTCCCCATTCTCATCAACGGGACTGTAGTGGACAGGTTGAGAGCTTCAAGTTCCTTGGTGTCCACATCACCAACAAACTAACATTGTCCAAGCACACCAAGACAGTTGTGAAAAGGGAGAACGACAAAACCTATTCCCCCTCAGGAGTCTGAAAAGATTTGGCATGGGTCCTCAGATCCTCAAAAGGTTCTAGAGCTGCACCATTGAGAGCAACCTGACGGGTTGCATCACTGCCTGGTACGGCAACTGCTTGGCCTCCGACCGCAAGGCACTACAGAGGGTAGTGCATACGGCGTAGTACATCACCTGGGCCAATGACAACAGAGCCCATGGATATAGTCTACTGTTGACAGTGAAAACAGAGCACATACACAGTATCAGTTAAAAGTTTGGACACACCTAGTCATTCAAGGGTTTTTTTTTTTATTTCACTATTTTCCACATTGTAGAATAATAGTGAAGACGTCAAAACTATGAAATAATACATATGGAATCTCAAATCTAGAATATATTTTGATTTGTTTAACACTTTTGGTTATCACATGTGTTATTTCATAGTTTTGATGTCTTCATTACTATTCTACAATGTAGAAAATAGTAAAAATAAAGAAAAACCCTTGAATGAGTAGGCGTGTCCAAACTTCTAAAACCTTTGACTGGTAGTGTATATAAATGTGCCAGTCTCCTGGTTGGGCTTCTACTCTTACACATTAGACCCTTACTGCTTGGCCTTCTGCTCTTACACATCAGACCCCTACCTGGTTGGGCTTCTGCTCTTACACATCAGACCCTTACTGCTTGGCCTTCTGCTCTTACACATTAGACCCCTACCTGGTTGGGTTTCTGCTCTTACTTGGTTGGGTTTCTGCTCTTACACATTAGACCTCTACCTGGTTGGGCTTCTGCTCTTACACATCAGACCCCTACCTGGTTGGGTTTCTGCTCTTAGACATTAGACCCCTACCTGGTTGGGTTTCTGCTCTTACACATTAGACCCTTACTGCTTGGCCTTCTGCTCTTACACATTAACCCCTACCTGGTTGGGTTTCTGCTCTTACACATCAGACCCCTACCTGCTTGGCCTTCTGCTCTTACACATTAGATCCCTACCTGGTTGGGCTTCTGCTCTTAGACATTAGACCCCTACCTGGTTGGGCTTCTGCTCTTACCTGGTTGGGCTTCTGCTCTTACACATCAGACCCTTACCTGGTTGGCCTTCTGCTCTAACACATTAGACCCCTACCTGGTTGGGTTTCTGCTCTTACACATCAGACCCCTACCTGGATGGGTTTCTGCTCTTACACATCAGACCCTTACTGCTTGGCCTTCTGCTCTTACACATTAGACCCCTACCTGGTTGGGTTTCTGCTCTTACTTGGTTGGGTTTCTGCTCTTACACATTAGACCTCTACCTGGTTGGGCTTCTGCTCTTACACATCAGACCCTTACTGCTTGGCCTTCTGCTCTTACACATTAGACCCCTACCTGGTTGGGCTTCTGCTCTTACCTGGTTGGGCTTCTGCTCTTACACATTAGACCCCTTCCTGGTTGGGTTTCTGCTCTTAGACATTAGACCCCTACCTGCTTGGCCTTCTGCTCTTACACATTATACCCCTACCTGGTTGGGCTTCTGCTCTTACACATTAGACCCCTACCTGGTTGGGTTTCTGCTCTTAGACATTAGACCCCTACCTGATTGGGCTTCTGCTCTTACCTGGTTGGGCTTCTGCTCTTAGACATTAGACCCCTACCTGATTGGGCTTCTGCTCTTACACATCAGACCCCTACCTGGTTGGGCTTCTGCTCTTACACATCAGACCCCTACCTGGTTGGGTTTCTACTCTTAGACATTAGACCCCTACCTGGTTGGGCTTCTGCTCTTACCTGGTTGGGCTTCTGCTCTTACACATTAGACCCCTTCCTGGTTGGGTTTCTGCTCTTACACATTAGACCCCTTCCTGATTGGGCTTCTGCTCTTACACATCAGACCCCTACCTGCTTGGCCTTCTGCTCTTACACATTAGACCCCTACCTGGGTGGGCTTCTGCTCTTACACATCAGACCCCTACCTGGTTGGGCTTCTGCTCTTAGACATTAGACCCCTACCTGATTGGGCTTCTGCTCTTACACATCAGACCCCTACCTGGTTGGGCTATAGCATGGCGCTTGTACCTGGGTTGGGCTTCTGCTCTTACACATTAGACCACTACCTGGTAGGGCTGTATGCACTTATGACTGTAGACCCCTACCTGGTTGGGCTTCTGATAAATGGCATTATTACCCCTACCTGGTTGGGCTTCTGCTCTTACACAGTAGACCCCTACCTGGTTGGGCTTCTGCTCTTACACATTAGACCTCTACCTGGTTGGGCTTCTGCTCTTACACAGTAGACCTCTACCTGGTTGGGTTTCTGCTCTTAGACATTAGATCTACACCATAATCATGGGAAGCCCTTACCAGGACTTGTTCACCTCCTGTACTTCAGTCTTTAACCAGACTCTTTGCACATGTTGTGTTTGGTGTGCCTGGTATGTGTAACAGAGGCCCACCACTGTACTGTACTGTACTGTACACTCTCCTCCCTGTCTGTCTGAACGTATGAGCAGGTTTTATCACTGGCCTGGGTATACAGGCAGGCTCTGATGACTCACCATAATTGCTTCAGCATTTGGAATTGTTGTGTTGTGCACATTCCCCTAGAATGGCTTGTTTTGGATGCCAGAAGGATTCTGGCAGTGGAATGGCTTGTTTTGGATGCCAGAAGGATTCTGGCAGTGGAATGGCTTGTTTTGGATGCCAGAAGGATTCTGGCAGTGGAATGGCTTGTTTTGGATGCCAGAAGGATTCTGGCAGTGGAATGGCTTGTTTTTGGATGCCAGAAGGATTCTGGTAGTGGAATGGCTTGTTTTGGATGCCAGGAAGATTATGGCAGGGGTTTGGAAATCAGTAGCTTTTTTGCAATGGGGAAGGCACATTTCCAACATAACCAGGGATACTTCCAAATGCATCCTATTCCCTATTTAGTGCACTACTTTAGACCAAGTGCTTTACTTCTGACCAGAGAATAGGGTGCCATTTGGAACACAGACCAGTACAGCTGTACTGCAGGTTTGGTGGAATTTGATATTGTTCCCATGTGTGCACATGCACGTGTTTGCTTTTGTGGTTGCCTTATTATTTTGCAGTCGGTGTACCACACACAGGCCATATGTCTGTTTTGCATGACAAGGCAGTGCCAGACACTGCAAGCTTCACGAGGGGAACCACCTACACACACACACTGAAATGTGACGCTTGCAAAATCAAGTTGACTTCAAAATGGCCAGAGTCACTCCACTCCTCAAGAAACCAACAGTCCCCTCCTCAAGAAACCGAATCTCAACCCCTCTGACTTCAAAATGGCCAGAGTCGGAGACACGTGATGCCGCGGAGCTGAGCAGACGTTGACAAACCGAACTCTTCAAAGTTATTCTATTTTTACCTAAATAACAACGTTGAAACAATATTCTAATATCGGCTGATAAATTGTCAAGTACTTACCTTCCCAAAGAGCCATGGACCTCCGACCGAGAGGCAAGAAGGACGACCAAAACGTTGTTGATACCCAAGATAACGATAAAGCTACAGCTAGCAAGATTAGCATTAGCCCTCATAACTCAGACGACAGTTCCAGACTGTTGCCTCTTGCGAGCCTGCTGACATGCTGGCTACTCTCCTCCGGGAAATTCAGGATGGTAAAAGAGGTCTTTCTCTGAAAATCGATAAGAAATCGGCTGAACTCCATTCTTCCATTGACGACCTGAAATCCTCCATGAATGATCTCCTTTTGAGAACGACTGAGGCAGAGCTGAACATTAGCACAGTTGAAGATACCATCGCTAGACATGACCAGGTCTTGACACAACTGCAAAAAGACAATGCCTACCTTAAAAACAAAGTAGATCAGATGGAGAACCAGAGTAGACGTAGTAATATCCGTGTGGTGGGATTGAAAGAGGACAGCGAGGGCCGTGACCCGGTCCGTTTCTTCACTCAATGGATCCCGGAGGTCCTAGGCATAACCAACTTCACCAAGCCGCTGGAAATCGAACGCGCCCACAGAACATCAGCGCCAAAACCCCGGGCAGATGAGCCCCCACGAGCCGTCCTGATCAGGTTCCTCCGTTTCCAAGACGGAGAGAAGATACTGCAACTCGCAAGAGCCAAAGGGGACATGGCCATCGATGGGAAGAGGGTCAGCCTTTTCCCAGATATGAGCGCGGACCTCGCCAGACGCCGCAAGCAGTTCAGACCTGCCGCCAAAGCACTGAAGGAGAAGAACATCACCGGTTACCTCATCCACCCTGCGCGGATGAAAGTTCAGTACAAAGGCCGAAGCCATCTCTTCAACACACCGGGAGAAGTGCACACTTTTCTCAAAGAACTGAGCAACGTCTGAGTCTGAGCCAGGACGGTCTCTCTGGGGGATAAAATGCAGTTCGTTTGTTTTCTCTTATCCGGATTGAACTGCTGGTATCTCCCGGTCACTTTAATTGATTTGTACATTTTCAACTAACCGTATCTTCCCGGGGTGAGTTCTATTACATTTACAGGATAGTATATTTTGATTTCGTCCATATCTACTGGGCGAAGCAATAAGTGGGTTTAGGCCCACTGCTTTCCCCCTCATTTATGTTAATCTTTTGTAAAGAGACTCAAGCAGCCCTTACCGTGGGCAGTAAATATTCAGCCATAAATATCTATTCACAACGTTTGTTTTCAATTTAGAGAGCTCGCAGGTTTTAGTTTACGCCAAGGTTTAGCTAGTAAGAGCAAGATGGAAAGCGAGCAGCAACGTATCTCTACAAGTGTATTCATGTTTGATTGTTGGGACTGTTGTTCTAGTCTGACAATCGGGGTGGGTGGGATTTTTATTATTTTTTTCTTCCTTTTTTCTATGTTTATTGTTTCCTCCCTAAAGAGACACACAGGTCACTTTTGTGCTCAAACCAAAGTTGAAACATTTCCTAATTATCTGCATATGATAGATTTCTATTCAGTTACATATTTGAAACCCAACCTATGCTTAATCCACTAAAATATGTCACATTCAACGTAAAAGGTCTTAACAGCCCGATTAAAAGGAAAAGATTCTATACATACCTTAAGAAATTAAAGGCTGACATTGTGTTTTTACAAGAAACACATCTTACAGCCAGTGAACACAAGACATTGAAGAGGGAATGGGTAGGACAAGTTTTTGCATCCTCTTTTAACTCCAAAGCAAGAGGAACTGCAATTTTGATAAGTAGACACATCCCCTTCTGCGTCAACAACACCATCTCTGATCCCTCTGGCAGGTTTGTTTTGGTGCAGGGGCATATGTTTTCAGAGTCTTGCTTGGACCCTATTGAATATTTATGCTCCTAACTTCGGTGACCATATGTTTATTCAGAATGTCTTCCTTCAGGTCGCTCAAGCACCACCAGGATGGCTACTGGTTGGAGGAAATTGTAATTTTTGCTTAGATACAGTTCTTGATAGGTCTTCTGATAAACCCTCACTTCTTACCAAAGCCGGCAAGCTCACCATGTCATTCATGAAAGATCTCAATTTACTAGACATCAGGAGACAGTTGCACCCACAGGATAGGGACTACTCTTTTTATTCACACCCACACAAGACACACACACGCATTACTTTCGACACAACTGTTTCATAGAGTGTTAGATGTCGAGTTTCTCCCCAGATTGGTTAGTGACCATTCTCCTCTGGTATTATCAATCTCCATTCCTACCAAGGTAAATGGAGCATATAGATGGAGACTAAATCCTACACTTCTAAAGCAACCTGAATTTTGTGCATTCATCAAAGAGCAGATCAATATTTTTACTTTGACAAACAAACCCTCTGCTCCTGACAGCTTCATTCTTTGGGACACATTGAAGGCCTACCTGAGGGGACAGATTATTTCCTATACTAAAGGGCTGAAGAAAAAACACGGTGCCGAACTGAGTGCTCTTGAATCTGAAATCTCAGAGCTAGAGAAAACATACCAAAGAGGCCCGACTAAAGATCTGTACAGGCTTTTGGTAAATAAAAAACTTAAATATAATATTCTGAACACATATCAAGCTGAGAGGGCCATCACTAAATCAAAACAGCGTTATTATGAGCTTGGAGAGAAAGCTCACAAAGTATTGGCATGGCAACTGAAAGCAGAGGAAAGTAAGAGGACAATTAATGCCATAGAAACTCTCACTAAAGAGATATCTTTCGACCCTACTGAAATTAATAATACTTTTAAGAAATACTATGAAGACCTCTACACTTCCCAATCAAGCGATGATCTATCAGAGATAGACTCCTTTCTCTCCTCTCTCAACCTCCCATGCCTGTCAGGGGAAGACTGCGAGCGCCTGAGTGAACACTTCTCAGTCCCTGAATTGTTGGAGGCCATTAAATCCTTACCTTCTAATAAATCTCCTGGGGAGGATGGCTTCCCTCCAGAGTTCTATAAAGAATTTAGGGAGCTGTTGGTCCCCTACCTTATGGAGGTACTTAAAAAAGCCAGAAGACAACTGCTTTCCAGAGTCCTTCTCTCAAGCAGTGATTACTGTAATCCACAAGAAAGGGAAAAACCCGCTAAAGTGCGCCTCCTATAGACCAATCTCTCTCCTTAATACAGATTGTAAACTGGTCACCAAGATGCTATCTAAGAGACTGGAGTCATGTCTTCCCCTGTTGGTCAACCCAGATCAGACTGGCTTCATAATTAATAGATTGTCCTCCAATAATCTCAGAAGGTTCTTTGATATAATTCACCTTGCTAACAAAAACAAAATACCGGGTGTCGCAGTCTCCCTCGATGCTGAAAAGGCCTTTGATAGGGTTGAATGGCCATACCTCTTTCGCGTCTTGGAAAAGTTTGGTTTAGTTTGGCTGAGGCTATTAGAACGTGCCCTGACATACATGGCTTTGAGGTGAGCCCCCATACCCATAAATTATCACTCTTTGCGGACAACCTTATCTTATTCTTGACAAACCCAGAACACTCCCTCTCTCACTTGCAGATCCTACTACAGCGTTATAGTTATAGTTCTTTCTCTGGATATAAGTTAAATCTTGATAAAAGCGAAATCTTACCGTTGTCTGTCTTTGACCATCATACCATCAAGCACAAGTTTCCTTTTAGATGGTCGCCTATGGGCTTCACATATTTGGGCATAATGGTGGATGGTAATCTGAACAACCTCTATAAACTCAATCTGGCCAGTTTGTTGCAAAAGGTGGAGGTTGACCTTTGTAAATGGATGGACTTACCTCTCACTCTACTGGGTAGAATCAATGTAATTAAAATGAATGTCCTGCCCAGGTTTCTATATCTGTTTCAATCTCTCCCTATCCCTGTTCCCGCAGCTTTTTTTTCCTCTCTCGACAAGCTGACCAGACGGTTTATCTGGCACGGCAAAACCCCTAGGGTTGGCCTGGATAAACTGACCCTTGATTACAGTCAAGGGGGCTTAAACCTCCCCAATTTTAGAATGTACTACTGGGCTGCACAGTCTAGGTTTCTGGCTCAGAGGTTTGACAATGGTCCCTCTCCCTCATGGTTGAACTTTGAAAAGCTTGAGGTAAATGATGACACTGGGGCAGATTTGTTTTACAAATGGGACAGAAAATCTATAAAAACCATCACAGACGACCCTTTAATCATACATTCTGTCCTGGCATGGTGCAAACTGCATGAGCTGTTCGGACGAGGGGGATTCCTTCCCCCTAAAACCCCTTTATGGAACAATAGATTGATCCCTATGTTTTTCCAGAATAGTAACTTTAGACCATGGTCTGATAAGGGGATCACTCTTCTGGAACATTGTTACGAGGAGGGAGTTCTTATGTCTTTTGATCAGCTGAAACAGAAATACCACTTGCCTAACAGGGACTTCTTTAGCTACCTACAACTACGAAACTTTATTAGGGTGACTCTCAAGGGACAATGGAACCTACCTAAGATGTCACCTATTGAACAACTCTGCCACGCAGACCAACCACTGTTCAAGACCATTTCCCGTGTTTACAATGCTCTTATGTCAGGACTAACACTGCCTGGGCTAGATAAACCCCGACTTAGATGGGAGAGAGATCTGAGTATTGATCTTGATGAGGATCTATGGAGTGACCTGTGCAGGGATGGTGTTACATCCACATTGAACTCCAGATACAGACTGATCCAGTTTAATTTCCTCCATCAGCTCTATATCACCCCATCTAGACTGCACAGGTTCAACCCAGATATCTCCTCCCTATGTTTTAGATGTGGCTCAGATGAAGGAACATTCCTCCATTCCACTTGGCAGTGTTCAAAACTACACGGTTTCTGGCAGGGGGTCTGCGATACCATATCCTCAATTCACGGGGTTGCATTCCCTTTAGACCCGGAGGTCTGTCTACTGGGTAACTTTACTAACTCCAATCTTAGGCAAAGCCATACTATAAAGCTAACAGAAATATTGCTAGCGATTGCCAAGAAATGTATTGCCTTGAAATGGAAATTGGATTCCTCCCTGCCAGTTACAATGTGGCTTTCGGAAGTTAATAGTTGTATCCCTTTGGAGAAAATCACTTACTGCTTGAGGAATAAGTTAAAGACATTTTACAGAATTTGGCAACCTTTTATTGACTATATGGATAATCTTTCTTTCCAAAACAATAGAGTGCGCTGTCTCTGACCGACTCTCTCATTATCTCTCTCAGAACGATCTTCTTGACCCTAACCAGTCAGGCTTCAAGACGGGTCACTCAACCGAGACGGCTGTTCTCTGTGTCACAGAGTCTCTCCTCACTGCCAAAGCTGACTCTCTCTCCTCTGTTCTCATCCTCCTAGATCTATCTGCTGCCTTCGACACTGTGAACCATTAGATCCTTCTCTCCACCCTCTCAGGGCTGGGCGTCTCAGGCTCTGCACACTCTTGGATCGCTTCCTATCTGGCAGGTCGCTCCAGGTGACGTGGAGAGGATCTGTGTCTGCACCATGTACTCGCACTACTGGTGTCCCCCAGGGCTCGGTTCTAGGCCCTCTCCTCTTCTCTCTATACACTCTATACACTCTCTATACACCCCCCCCACGCACCCCTATCTCTGACCTTGCTTATTGCAACTTTATTGAGGAAAAATGTATTTACTATGACTGTGACATGTGGTTGTCCCACCTAGATGTGTTCAGATGGACGCACTAACTGTAAGTCTCTCTGGGATAACAGCGTTTACTACATGACTAAAATGACAACCTAAAACATGTCTAATAACAGGACAGAGACATGCCAACTGAAAAGACCTACAGGTAACTGCCAAAATAAAGGAAACACCAACATAAAGTGTCTTAATATGTCATTGGGCCAACATGAGCCAGAACAGCTTCTAATGCCTCTACGGCATATATATAAAATAATGAACATCAATGGGCGTTCCATTGTGTTATGTATTTATATTCCAATGACTTGTGTCACATTTTCCATGAGGTTCACCTGAGGATAATAATGGGATGTAATGGGTTGCAGATGTCGGTCACGGTTGGTGATGATCAAGCGGAGAGGAGCATTGGCCCATACAGACTGGCTAGGGACTCTGGGTGCCCCATGTCAGGGCTAAGAGCCTGGCTCAGTCTCTGGGTGTCCCATGTCAGGGCTAAGAGTCTCAGTACAGGCTTGTCTTCAAACCCCTTAACAGAGTTGTGCACTACATAGGGAATAGGGTGAGTTGTGCACTACATAGAGAATAGGGTGCCATTGAGGACACAGACCTGTGAATGAGACAACGCCCTGGCTGGCTCCATCAGTTAACTGCACTCTGGCTCTGCTATCTGTTGTTCACGCCTGGAAACTCAGATCAAGGGTGTGTCCTAAATCGCACCCTATTCCATATATAGCGCACTACTTCTGACCAGAGCTCAAAAGGCTCTGTATTATAAAAGTAATGCGCTACACAGGGAATAGGGTGCCATTTGGGACACAGATCAAGCCTTAAAAAAAAAAAACTCAACTCTAAACTCTGCATCCTCCTCCTTTTCTTTACTTCGCTGCTGATATAATCCAGTCAACACCATCCCTACGTGGTGCTGTATGCGTCTCAGTCTCTCTGGCTGCGTTCTTCATGACAACAAGTAAGTGTGGGAATAAGGGATACATTTTTCATTTTACGTTCAGCTAGAAATTCTGTCATCAGCTCCACCCAGGGTCTCAGGAGAAATTTGACAAAGCTGGATAAATATCAACCTTGTCCCAAATGACTCCCTATTCCCTGTTTAGTGGACTGTTTTTGTCCAGGGCCTATAAGGTTATAGTGTGTCATTGGGGACGTACCCAGAGTGGGTTGATATTCATCCAGTTCGGTGAGACTTGTCCCCTTCGTTTCCCTCAACTCCCTTACTGTTGTAATAGTAAATGAAGTAATAAATAAACAAAGTAATAACTTTGTCTCTTCTCAATGCAGCTTTTTGGCTTTTCTCCTCCATCCAAACGGTCACTGCGTCTTTCAGCTGGGATATCAGCAGATCTGTAAATCTCATACAATTACAACATCAATACTTAACTCCTCCAACTATGAAGTATGACGTTTAAACTGTAAACGTGGTGAAATAACTTATCACAAGTTGATATTCCCATACCGAAATCTAATAAATTGACAATACATTTGGAAAGTATTCAGACCCTTTGACTTTTTCCACATTTTGTTACGTTACAGCCTTATTTTAAAAATAGATTTAAAAAATATCTATTCATCAATCTACACACAATACCTCATAATGACAAATGTCAAATTTACATAAGTATTCAGACTCTATACTCAGTACTTTGTTGAAGCACCTTTGGCAGCGATTACAGCCTCATGTCTTATTGGATATTTTTTATTTATTTTTTATTTATTTAAGCTTTATTTAACTAGGAAAGTCAGTTAAGAACTAATTCTTATTTACAGTGACGGCCTACCAAAAGGCAAAAGGCCTCCTGCGGGGACAGGGGCCTGGGATTTAAACAATTATAAAATAAATACAATATAAATACAGGACAAAACACACATCACAACAAGAGAGACTACATAAAGAGAGACCTAAGAGAACAACATTACAACAAGAGAGACAACATAAAGAGAGACCTAAGAGAACAACATTACAACAAGAGAGACAACATAAAGAGAGACCTAAGAGAACAACATCACAACAAGAGAGACAACATAAAGAGAGACCTAAGAGAACAACATCACAACAAGAGAGACAACATAAAGAGAGACCTAAGAGAACAACATCACAACAAGAGAGACTACATAAAGAGAGACCTAAGAGAACAACATCACAACAAGAGAGACAACATAAAGAGAGACCTAAGAGAACAACATCACAACAAGAGAACAACATCACAACAAGAGAGACAACATAAAGAGAGACCTAAGAGAACAACATCACAACAAGAGAGACAACATAAAGAGAGACCTAAGAGAACAACATCACAACAAGAGAGACTACATAAAGAGAGACCTAAGAGAACAACATCACAACAAGAGAGACACATACATAAAGAGAGACCTAAGAGAACAACATCACAACAAGAGAGACTACATAAAGAGAGACCTAAGAGAACAACATCACAACAAGAGAGACTACATAAAGAGAGAGACCTAAGAGAACAACATCACAACAAGAGAGACTACATAAAGAGACCTAAGAGAACAACATCACAACAAGAGAGACTAAGAGAACATAACAACAAGAGAGACCTAAAGAGAACAACAACATCACAACAAGAGAGACTACATAAAGAGAGACCTAAGAGAACAACATCACAACAAGAGAGACTACATAAAGAGAGACCTAAGAGAACAACATCACAACAAGAGAGACTACATAAAGAGAGACCTAAGAGAACAACATCACAACAAGAGAGACTACATAAAGAGAGACAACATACAACAAGAGACAAAAGAGAGACCTAAGAGAACAACATTACAACAAGAGAGACTACATAAAGAGAGACCTAAGAGAACAACATCACAACAAGAGAGTCGAGTCGTCTCAAATAAAACTGTGAAGGACCTCGGCGTTACTCTGGACCCTGATCTCTCTTTTGAAGAACATATCAAGACCATTTCGAGGACAGCTTTTTTTCCATCTACGTAACATTGCAAAAATCAGAAACTTTCTGTCCAAAAATGATGCAGAAAAATTAATCCATGCTTTTGTCACTTCTAGGTTAGACTACTGCAATGCTCTATTTTCCGGCAACCCGGATAAAGCACTAAATAAACTTCAGTTAGTGCTAAATACGGCTGCTAGAATCCTGACTAGAACCAAAAAATTTGATCATATTACTCCAGTGCTAGCCTCTCTACACTGGCTTCCTGTCAAAGCAGGGCTGATTTCAAGGTTTTACTGCTAACCTACAAAGCATTACATGGGCTTGCTCCTACCTACCTCTCTGATTTGGTCCTGCCGTACATACCTACACGTACGCTACGGTCACAAGACGCAGGCCTCCTAATTGTCCCTAGAATTTCTAAGCAAACAGCTGGAGGCAGGGCTTTCTCCTATAGAGCTCCATTTTTATGGAACGGTCTGCCTACCCATGTCAGAGACGCAAACTCGGTCTCAACCTTTAAGTCTTTACTGAAGACTCATCTCTTCAGTGGGTCATATGATTGAGTGTAGTCTGGCCCAGGAGTGGGAAGGTGAACGGAAAGGCTCTGGAGCAACGAACCGCCCTTGCTGTCTCTGCCTGGCCGGTTCCCCTCTTTCCACTGGGATTCTCTGCCTCTAACCCTGTTACGGGGGCTGAGTCACTGGCTTGCTGGGGCTCTCTCGTGCCGTCCCTGGGGGTGCGTCACCTGGGTGGGTTGATTCACTGTTGTGGTCGGCCTGTCTGGTTGCCCCCCTTGGGTTGTACCGTGGCGGAGATCTTTGTGGGCTATACTCGGCCTTGTCTCAGGATGGTGAGTTGGTGGTTGAAGATATCCCTCTAGTGGTGTGGGGGCTGTGCTTTGGCAAAGTGGGTGGGGTTATATCCTTCCTGTTTGGCCCTGTCCGGGGGTGTCCTCGGATGGGGCCACAGTGTCTCCTGACCCCTCCTGTCTCAGCCTCCAGTATTTATGCTGCAGTAGTTTATGTGTCGGGGGGCTAGGGTCAGTTTGTTATATCTGGAGTACTTCTCCTGTCCTATTCGGTGTCCTGTGTGAATCTAAGTGTGCGTTCTCTAATTCTCTCCTTCTCTCTTTCTTTCTCTCTCTCGGAGGACCTGAGCCCTAGGACCATGCCCCAGGACTACCTGACATGATGACTCCTTGCTGTCCCCAGTCCACCTGGCCATGCTGCTGCTCCAGTTTCAACTGGCCTGGGCCCTAGGACCATGTCCCAGGACTACCTGACATGAGGACTCCTTGCTGTCCCCAGTCCACCTGGCCATGCTCCTGCTCCAGTTTCAACTGTTCTGCCTTACTATTATTCAACCATGCTGGGTCATTTATGAACATTTGAACATCTTGGCCACGTTCTGTTATAATCTCCACCCGGCACAGCCAAAAGAGGACTGGCCACCCCACATATGCTCTCTCTAATTCTCTCTTTCTTTCTCTCTCTCTCGGAGGACCTGAGCCCTAGGACAGTGCCCCAGGACTACCTGACATGATGGCTCCTTGCTGTCCCCATTCCACCTGACTGCTGCTGCTCCAGTTTCAACTGTTCTGCCTTATTATTATTCGACCATGCTGGTCATTTATGAACATTTGAACATCTTGGTCATGTTCTGTTATAATCTCTACCCGGCACAGCCAGAAGAGGACTGGCCACCCCACATAGCCCGGTTCCTCTCTAGGTTTCTTCCTAGGTTTTGGCCTTTCTAGGGAGTTTTTCCTAGCCACTGTGCTTTTACACCTGCATTGTTTGCTGTTTGGGGTTTTAGGCTGGGTTTCTGTACAGCACTTTGAGATATCAGCTGATGTACGAAGGGCTATATAAATACATTTGATTTGATTTGATTTGATTTGAGAGACTACATAAAGAGAGACCTAAGAGAACAACATTACAACAAGAGAGACTACATAAAGAGAGACCTAAGAGAACAACATCACAACAAGAGAGACTACATAAAGAGAGACCTAAGAGAACAACATCACAACAAGAGAGACTACATAAAGAGAGACCTAAGAGAACAACATCACAACAAGAGAGACTACATAAAGAGAGACCTAAGAGAACAACATTACAACAAGAGAGACTACATAAAGAGAGACCTAAGAGAACAACATCACAACAAGAGAGACTACATAAAGAGAGACCTAAGAGAACAACATCACAACAAGAGAGACTACATAAAGAGAGACCTAAGAGAACAACATCACAACAAGAGAGACTACATAAAGAGAGACCTAAGAGAACAACATTACAACAAGAGAGACTACATAAAGAGAGACCTAAGAGAACAACATTACAACAAGAGAGACTACATAAAGAGAGACCTAAGAGAACAACATTACAACAAGAGAGACTACATAAAGAGAGACCTAAGAGAACAACATTACAACAAGAGAGACTACATAAAGAGAGACCTAAGAGAACAACATCACAACAAGAGAGACTACATAAAGAGAGACCTAAGAGAACAACATCACAACAAGAGAGACTACATAAAGAGAGACCTAAGAGAACAACATCACAACAAGAGAGACTACATAAAGAGAGACCTAAGAGAACAACATTACAACAAGAGAGACTACATAAAGAGAGACCTAAGAGAACAACATTACAACAAGAGAGACTACATAAAGAGAGACCTAAGAGAACAACATTACAACAAGAGAGACTACATAAAGAGAGACCTAAGAGAACAACATCACAACAAGAGAGACAACATAAAGAGAGACCTAAGAGAACAACATTACAACAAGAGAGACTACATAAAGAGAGACCTAAGAGAACAACATCACAACAAGAGAGACTACATAAAGAGAGACCTAAGAGAACAACATTACAACAAGAGAGACTACATAAAGAGAGACCTAAGAGAACAACATTACAACACAAATCCGGGGAAGGGCTAGCTGAGTATAAGACTGTATTAACTGCATATAAATGGATGAGAGAGCTTCCTACTTCCTGAGCTATGTTGTTGATGTAAATTGAGAAGAGCGTGGGGCCTAGGATTGAGCCTTGGGGTACTCCCTTGGTGACAGGCTGAGACAGCAGATTTTCTCACTTTATACACTGCACTCTTTGAGAGAGGTAGTTAGCAAACCAGGCCAAAGACCCCTCAGAGACACCAATACTCCTTAGCCGGCCCATGAGAATGGAATGGTCTACTGTAGGAAAAACTTTGGCCAAGTCAATAAAAATAGCAGCACAACATTACTTGGAATCAAGGGCAATGGTGACGTCATTGAGGACCTTTAAGGTTGCAGTGATAAGTCCATAACCTGAGCAGAAACCAGATTGCATACCAGAGAGAATACTATAGACATCAAGAAAGCCAGTTAGTTGATTATTGACAAGATTTTCCAACACTTTTGATAAACAGGGCAAAATAGAAAAAGGCCTATAACAGTTAGAATCAGCTTGATCTCCCCCTTTAAATAAAGGACGAACTGTGGCTGCCTTCCCCCCCCCCCGAAAGGAGAGACAGGTTAAAAAGGTTGGAGATAGGCTTTGCGATGATGGGGGCAGCAACCTTAAAGAAGAAAGGGTCTAAACCATCTGACACAGATGTTTTTTTGGGGTCATGTTTAAGGAGCTCCTTTAGCACCTCACACTCAGTGACGGCCTGCAGGGAGAACCATCAGGGATAGTCGCATTAGAAGGGGTGGGAGATGAGGAAATGTTGGACGGGCAAGGAGGCATGGCTGAGTCAAATAGGAATCCTGACTTAATTAAGTGGTGATTAAAGAGCTCAGCCATGTGCTTCTTGTCAGTAACAACCACATCAACTTTAAGGGACATGGGCAGCTGTGATGAGGAGGGTTTATTCTCCAGGTCTTTAACCGTTTTCCAGAACTTCTTGGGGTTAGACCCACAGAGAGAGAACTGCTCCTTAAAGTAACTAACATTGGCCTTCCAGATAGCCTGAGTGCACTTATTTCTCATTTGCCTGAACGAGAGCCAGTCAGCCTGAGTGTACGTGTGCTGAACCTTTTGCCAAATGCAATTCCTGAGGTGGAGTAACTCTGCAAGATCACGGCTGAACCTATTTTTGATTCTCATTTTCTTTATGGGGGCGTGTTTGATAACAATACCACTGAAAATCTAAAAAAAGAACATCTTTGACAGAGGGGATCAAGCTGATTCTATACCATTTTACAGATGCCAGGTCATGAAGGAAGGCTTGCTCATTAATATTCAGCAAGCATCTATGACAAATCAGGACGGGTCGTTTCACTGAGCAGCCATTACGAACACAGGCTATAAAACAGTGATCACTAAGGTCATTACAGAAAACACCAGACTGATACTTATCAGGATTATTTGTGAGGATAACATCGAGGAGAGTAGCCTTTTCTGGGTGTTTGGAGTCATACCTTGTGGGATTGGTAATAATCTGAGAAAGATTTAGGGAGTCCCATTGCTTTCGGACTTGGTGAGGTGGTATAAGCATGTCCCGGTTTACGTCACCGAACAGGACAAATTCAGACTTAGTGTAAGGGGCCAGGAGAGAGCTTAGGGCAGGTAGGGTACAGGCCGGTGCTGATGGAGGACGATAGCACCCAGCAACAGTCAACAAAGAGCTATTTAAAAGTTTAATGCTTAAAAAAATCAAATTGTTTGGGGACAGACTTGGTGGAGACAACCGAGCACAGAAGGTGATCCTTGGTAAAGATTGTCACTCCACCACCTTTGGAAGATCTGTCTTGCCGAAAAAGGTTATAACCAGAAAGGTTAACATCAGTACTCAAAACACTCTTCCTTAACCACGTCTCAGTAAAGACCAACACATCTGGATTGGAGCTGTCAACCCACACATTCAATTGATCAATTTTAAGTAATAAGCTTCTCGTGTTAACATGCAGAAAACCCAGGCTTTAAGTACCATGAATACCAAGCTAGTGAGAGGTGGTTAGAATAGGATGGGAGGCCAAAAGTCTGTGTAACCAATAGAGAGTCAGAGTCCTGAGTGTGGGAACAAACATAATATCACGACCGTCGAAAGAACTGGACCAAAGCGAAGCGTGGTGAGCGTACATTTTTCCTTTATTTAAAATGACGCCAACAAAACAATAAACAATACAAAACAACCGTGAAGCTTAAGGGCTACGTGCCACAAACAAAGTTAACTTCCCACAAAGAAAGGAGGGGAAAAGGGCTACCTAAGTATGGTTCCCAATCAGAGACAACGATAGACAGCTGTCCCTGATTGAGAACCATACCAGGCCAAAACAAAGAAATAGAAAGAAGTACAAACACATAGAAAATAAATCATAGAATGCCCAACCAAATCACACCATGACCAAACCGAAAATAGAGACATAAAAAGCTCTAAGGTCAGGGCGTGACACATAGTCTGTCCCCCATTGTAGTCAATAAAGTATGCAGGAGCCATGAGACAAATAGCAAAATGCACATTAAAAAAATTAATAATATATATAACGACTAGGGGCTAGCCATTGTAAGTTCAGAGTCACTCACCCCAACAGTGAGTGCGTGCCGGAGGGGAGCGAAAGCTCGGGAGTGAGGGGGGAGTGTGGTGGGGGTACCTGTACCAGACAGCGAGAGAGGGGTGAGTGTGGTGGAGGTACCTGTACCAGACAGGGGAAGACAGACCAGGGAGAGAGGGGTGAGTGTGGTGGAGGTACCTGTACCAGACAGGGGGAGACAGGCCAGGGATAGAGGGGTGAGTGTGGTGGGGGTACCTGTACCAGACAGGGGGAGACAGGCCAGGGCAGACAGTGAACAGAGAGGGGTGAGTGTGGTGGAGGTACCTGTACCAGACAGGGGGAGACAGGCCAGGGCAGACAGTGAACAGAGAGGGGGGAGTGTGGTGGAGGTACCTATACCAGACAGGGGGAGACAGACCAGGGTAGACGGTGAACAGAGAGGGGTGAGTGTGGTGGAGGTACCTGTACCAGACAGGGGGAGAGGGGGGAGTGTGGTGGAGGTACCTATACCAGACAGGGGGAGACAGACCAGGGCAGACGGTGAACAACAGGAGTAGGTGTGTGTGGTGGAGGTACCTATACCAGACAGGGGGAGACAGACCAGGGTAGACGGTGAACAACAGGAGTAGGTGTGGTGGAGGTACCTATACCAGACCGGGGGAGACAGACCAGGGTAGACGGTGAACAACAGGAGTAGGTGTGGTGGAGGTACCTATACCAGACCGGGGGAGACAGACCAGGGCAGACGGTGAACAACAGGAGTAGGTGTGGTGGAGGTACCTATACCAGACCGGGGGAGACAGACCAGGGTAGACGGTGAACAACAGGAGTAGGTGTGGTGGAGGTACCTATACCAGACCGGGGGAGACAGACCAGGGTAGACGGTGAACAACAGGAGTAGGTGTGGTGGAGGTACCTATACCAGACAGGGGGAGACAGGCCAGGGCAGACGGTGAACAACAGGAGTAGGTGTGGTGGAGGTACCTATACCAGACAGGGGGAGACAGACCAGGGTAGACAGTGAACAACAGGAGTAGGTGTGGTGGAGGTACCTATACCAGACAGGGGGAGACAGGCCAGGGCAGACAGTGAACAACAGGAGTAGGTGTGGTGGAGGTACCTATACCAGACAGGGGGAGACAGACCAGGGTAGACGGTGAACAACAGGAGTAGGTGTGGTGGAGGTACCTATACCAGACAGGGGGAGACAGGCCAGGGCAGACGGTGAACAACAGGAGTAGGTGTGGTGGAGGTACCTATACCAGACAGGGGGAGACAGGCCAGGGCAGCCGGTGAACAACAGGAGTAGGTGTGGTGGAGGTACCTATACCAGACAGGGGGAGACAGACCAGGGTAGACGGTGAACAACAGGAGTAGGTGTGGTGGAGGTACCTATACCAGACAGGGGGAGACAGGCCAGGGCAGACAGTGAACAACAGGAGTAGGTGTGGTGGAGGTACCTATACCAGACAGGGGGAGACAGACCAGGGTAGACGGTGAACAACAGGAGTAGGTGTGGTGGAGGTACCTATACCAGACAGGGGGAGACAGGCCAGGGCAGACGGTGAACAACAGGAGTAGGTGTGGTGGAGGTACCTATACCAGACAGGGGGAGACAGGCCAGGGCAGCCGGTGAACAACAGGAGTAGGTGTGGTGGAGGTACCTATACCAGACAGGGGGAGACAGACCAGGGTAGACGGTGAACAACAGGAGTAGGTGTGGTGGAGGTACCTATACCAGACAGGGGGAGACAGGCCAGGGCAGACAGTGAACAACAGGAGTAGGTGTGGTGGAGGTACCTATACCAGACAGGGGGAGACAGACCAGGGTAGACGGTGAACAACAGGAGTAGGTGTGGTGGAGGTACCTGTACCAGACAGGGGGAGACAGACCAGGGTAGACGGTGAACAGAGAGGGGTGAGTGTGGTGGAGGTACCTATACCAGACAGGGGGAGACAGACCAGGGTAGACGGTGAACAGAGAGAGGTGAGTGTGGTGGAGCTACCTATACCAGACAGGGGGAGACAGACCAGGGTAGACGGTGAACAGAGAGAGGTGAGTGTGGTGGAGGTACCTGTACCAGACAGGGGGAGAGGGGGGAGTGTGGTGGAGGTACCTATACCAGACAGGGGGAGACAGACCAGGGCAGACGGTGAACAACAGGAGTAGGTGTGTGTGGTGGAGGTACCTATACCAGACAGGGGGAGACAGACCAGGGTAGACGGTGAACAACAGGAGTAGGTGTGGTGGAGGTACCTATACCAGACCGGGGGAGACAGACCAGGGTAGACGGTGAACAACAGGAGTAGGTGTGGTGGAGGTACCTATACCAGACCGGGGGAGACAGACCAGGGCAGACGGTGAACAACAGGAGTAGGTGTGGTGGAGGTACCTGTACCAGACAGGGGGAGACAGACCAGGGTAGACGGTGAACAGAGAGGGGTGAGTGTGGTGGAGGTACCTATACCAGACAGGGGGAGACAGACCAGGGTAGACGGTGAACAGAGAGAGGTGAGTGTGGTGGAGGTACCTATACCAGACAGGGGGAGACAGACCAGGGTAGACGGTGAACAGAGAGAGGTGAGTGTGGTGGAGGTACCTGTACCAGACAGGGGGAGAGGGGGGAGTGTGGTGGAGGTACCTATACCAGACAGGGGGAGGCAGACCAGGGCAGACGGTGAACAACAGGAGTAGGTGTGTGTGGTGGAGGTACCTATACCAGACAGGGGGAGACAGACCAGGGTAGACGGTGAACAACAGGAGTAGGTGTGGTGGAGGTACCTATACCAGACCGGGGGAGACAGACCAGGGTAGACGGTGAACAACAGGAGTAGGTGTGGTGGAGGTACCTATACCAGACCGGGGGAGACAGACCAGGGCAGACGGTGAACAACAGGAGTAGGTGTGGTGGAGGTACCTATACCAGACAGGGGGAGACAGGCCAGGGCAGACGGTGAACAACAGGAGTAGGTGTGGTGGAGGTACCTATACCAGACAGGGGGAGACAGGCCAGGGCAGACAGTGAACAACAGGAGTAGGTGTGTGTGGAGGTACCTGTACCAGACAGGGGGAGACAGGCCAGGGCAGACAGTGAACAACAGGAGTAGGTGTGTGTGGTGGAGGTACCTGTACCAGACAGGGGGAGACAGGCCAGGGCAGACGGTGAACAACAGGAGTAGGTGTGTGTCACCCACTTGGAAGAAGACTTTATTTCTGGAGGCAGATTTCTTGTAGAAATGGCCAGTGAGGTCTTTGAACAGCAGGGGGAAAAATAGAAACCATTTTGCCACAACTTTGGAAGTATGCTTGGGGTCATTGTCCATTTGGAAGACCCATTTGCGACCAAGCTTTAACTTCCTGACTGATGTCTTGAGATGTTGCTTCAGTATATCCACATCATTATCCTTCTTCATGATATTTTGTGAAGAATAGTCCCTCCTGCAGCAAAGCACCTCCACAAAATGATGCTGCCACCCCCGTGTGCTTAACTGCCTGTTCCGGGGTAGAACGACAGATTTTCACCTTATCAGCTCGGGGGTTTGAACTTGCAACCTTCCGGTGACTAGTCCAATGCTCTAACCACTAGGCTACTCTGCCGCCCCAATGCACCCTGACCAAATCAGGTAGCCTGACCTAATCAGGTCTTGACAAATGTTAATGAACATCAGATTGATACTTACAATTCAGTGTCCATTTTCAGACTCAGAAGTTGACAGTTACCCTGTGGATAATTCAGAGGACAGAGAGTCAGTGAACCAATTTCCCCCAAAATGAAGTCTAGGGATTCATACTGAGCAACTAGCTAGCTAAATTATACAAAAGACAAAACCTACAATGATGTAGATGCTATTGTGGGCAGTGAATTTATGAATTTGATTTATGTATTTATATACAGTACATAAACAATGGAAACAGTAATAACAAAGCTTTTGTCGTTGGCTAAACCCTGATGAAATAGTTTACCAAAACATAATCTGTCATCATCTCCCACTACCAGGCGCTCTCATGTTCCTGGGAGCGAGCCACCGACAGCATCG